>NC_068990.1:15515819-15518294 GCF_001194135.2 Octopus bimaculoides
GATAGGTGGTGGTGGTAGTGATAGGTGGTGGTGGTGGTGGTGGTGGTTTTAGTGGTGGTGTTGGTGGTGGTGTTGGTGGTGGTGGTGGTGGTTGTGGTGGTGGTGGTGGTGGTGGTGGTGAAGGTGGTGATGATGATAATAATGATGTAGTTAACACAGTTAATTGTGATGTAGTTAACACAGACGAATTCACATTTGGAGCTTGAGAAAAGTCTTGCATATTTTTACTGTTTCACTCACAGATTGCACTTGTAATGTACGAATTAGCCAGTCGATGTCTCTTTCTGAAAATCCCAATGAATGTATGTATGTATGTACGTATGTATGTACGTATGTATGTATGTATGTATGTATGTATGTACGTATGTTTGCATGCATGCTTATATGTATGTATGCATTTATTACAGGGCAAAGATACTCTGACACAAAACTTGTAGTCAAAACAGTTACCAGTCATCTTTCTTTCTTTATCTCTTTTGTATTTTATAAAGTTGTTTGTGGGCTCTGGTTGGTGTGACATGGATGGACAGGATGAGGAATGAGGAGGTGCGAAGGCGAGCGGGAATGAAAGAAAATCTAACAACCTGAATGGATAGACGAATGTTGAGGTGGTTTGACCACATGGAGAGAATGGATGAGGAGCGGATGGTAAGGAGGGTGATGAAGGCAGAAGTGGTAGGCAACAGAACCAGAGGCAGACTTCAGTTTGTGTGGATGGGTGGATGAATGGAGTAAGGAAAGCTTTGATGGTTAGAGGTTTGGAAATGAGAGAGGCAAGAGTTTATAAGTGATAGGAAAGCTTGGAGAGTGTTTTTGGATGGATGAGTGAATTTGATGTTGCTCAAAGGGGTACGGAACTATCATGATGTGGTGAGGGTAAACCAACATATGCTGTCGGGCCCTGCTGCTGATATTAGGGATTGCATTCTATGCCTTAACCCGAGCATAGGACGGGACTTGCCTCTTTGAGCTGAGAAATGAATGGAATGCCTGGTGTGTGTCTTATTGTGGCTGCCCCCTCCTAAAAAAAAAAAATGGGGAATAGGCCTGGGTATATATAATTTTATAAAGTTCTATGATGATGGACGCATGGCATGAAAAATCTTATTCCTGCACCTGTAAGGATGAAAGTAAATCAGAACAATCAGGCTGAATGTAAGATGGCTATCATCAGACAAGATGAGGCAATCATTATGTATATATGTGTACGTATATGTTTTGTTGCATGCATGCATGAATGAACATAAATACGTCTGAATATGAAGTCATGTAACCTATGAATTAAGTTATTTGGCTCATGTTCATAATTTTGTAGGTTCAATTCTGGCATGCTGTGTTGTTTCACATTGCTTCTGTCTATAAGGACCACTGAGAATGAGAACCACTCAAGTACTGGTGGATCTCTCCCTTTCTCTCTCTCTCTCTCTCTCTCTCTCTCTCTCTCTCTCTCCTTCCAACTGTGGCATCCTGAATGTGCTGTTGGGTTAAAGAATGGGATGGTTACAAATGTGAATTTGTCTGTGTTAACTACATCACAAAGGTAGAGCCTTGTATCTTTTTTAGAAACCAGCTCCCTCCTCGGTGGAAAATTTATAATGATTAAAAAATAGAAGAGACATACATATGTACATACATACATTCATACATACATACATACATACATACATACAAATGTGCATACATACATACATACACACACACATGCATACATACATACCTGCATATGTGCATACACACACACACACACACACACATGTGTGACAAGTGCTTCCACAATGCCTCTCTACACCAAATTTCACCCGAGGGGCGTAGGGTTAATGTGTGACTCTAGAAGGATATAGTTGGCCAAGGTGTCAGGCATTGGGTTTGAACGTATATAGCATGTATGTATATTTGTGTAGATCAGTAAAAGATAAACACACAGTCAAGAAAAACCAATAAACTGGTATTTTGAGCAAAACTATTTTCTGGCATTTCTTCCACCCAAATTGTGCAACGCCCTTGCCAGCTGAAATGCAATGAACTTGTGATTGGTCTGTTGGAAATCAATATTTGTGATTGGTCTGTTGGAAATCAATAACCAATGATGCTTTCACTCACAAAATGTGGCTTATAACAATGTTTATCTATCTATCTGCCAGTCTGTCTGTTTGTCTGTCTGTCTGTCTGTCTGTCTATCTATCTATCTTTTTTCTTCTTCTTCTTCTTCTTTCCTACGATCCCTTTTGATCGACCCCCACCCCCTTTTCTTCCTCTCCTTCCCCCTCCCAAAACGAAAAGCTCTACATTGTATTTGTCCCCTCTGTGTAAAGCCCTGCGTGGCTAATAAAAGAAATCTATCTATCTATCTATCTATCTATCTATCTATCTAGCTATCTATCTATCTAGCTATCTATCTATCTAGCTAGCTAGCTAGCTACCTACCTGTCTGTCTGTCTGTCTGTCTGTCTGTCTGTCTGTCTGTCTGTCTGTCTG
>NC_068990.1:15518461-15523453 GCF_001194135.2 Octopus bimaculoides
ATCCATCCATCCATCCAGGCTACCTACCTACCTACCTACCTACCTACCTACCTACCTGCCTGCCTGCCTGCCTGCCTGCCTGTCTTTTGGTCTATGTATGTATGTATGTATGTATGTATCTATCTATCTATCTATCTATCTATGTATCTATCTATCTAGCTAGCTGTCCATCCATCCACCGATCCATCCATTGATCCATCAATCCATCCACCCAACCACCCATTCATTCATCCATTCATCCATCCAGCCATCCTTCCAAATTTACTCACCTACCCACCTAATTACCTACCTACCTACCTACCTACCTACCTACCTACCTACCTACCTACCTATGCATGCATGCATGTATGCATGTATACATATACATTACGTAAGTAAAATATAAAAAGGACCATCCAAAATATTTTTTGGCAAGTCAAATAGTAAATATGTAAATATGCTTTCACATAAAACAGATAAAGCTGTTTGGCAAACATACGACATATATAATGTTTCAATTTATTATATTCAGAAATTTGGACATTATATTTCTATGCAGCATGGTATCAGCCATTCGTATTATATATCTGTACGTTTTCTGGTCATCTCTTTTGAATATGGCTGATCAATATATTTGATGTCCAGCCAAGTTCCTCAGCTCTTGCGCTCAGCTTTTCTCATAAATATACAATATTATCTTATATTATCTTAACGTGGTCATCATGGAGCTTAAGCTTTGCAGTTTGCCAAGTTTATAGGCTGTTGGAATACTGGTGGATACATGATTAAGAGTTCCTATCTTATTGCTGGCATTGTGCTGTGTTAATAACCAAACAATAGACATTAGTGGTACATTCAGTCTGATGGAAAAAATAGAGAGCATGCATAACTGCAACTCATTGTATATGTTAACAAGGGGAGGCCCTCTATAGTTGATTGGTTTGCTAGAAATAGCAGCCAAATCTCCTTTGAATCTAACCTCTGTTATTTTAAACAAGGATGAATATATTTGCATCATGTATTCTTAAATACACCCATGGGAAAAATATGTGAAATGTTATTGCTGGAATGCCTTTGGTTCTAGGTTTGCTTAATCATGAGTTTAAATAACATTCATAACTGCAACTGCAGCATCAAAATAATAATAATAATAATAATAATAATAATAATAATAATAATAATAATAATAATAATAACAACAAGAGCACCCAGAGAACAGAAACCTCCACCAACACCAACGTCCTCTCAATGATTAGCTAGAGATGATTTTTAAAATGAGAATATCTGCTCTCAAAAAAGAAAATGCTAAAAATGAACTTGACCACTCTCAAAAATTAAATAAAAAAACAGGAAAAATAATCCAGAATCTTTGTCTGGTACCAGTTCGATGCCAAAATCTAATCAGTTTGTGCCAGTCACGAGGCCAAACATCCCTGAAAGTTTCATCCAGCTTCATCCAGTGGTTCTTGAGATATCTTGTCCATGGACAAACAAGCAAACACGGCTAAAAACAATATCTTAGTAAATGGTTTCAAATTTTAGCACAAGGCCAGTAATATCAAGTTGATTATGTCAACTCCAATGCTCAAATGCTTCTTATTTTATGGACCCCAAATGAGGAAAGGTAAAGCTAAGCTTGGTGGAGTTTGAACTCAGAATATAAAGACAGACAAAATAGTTTATTTACATTATTTACATTTGACAGATATTTCTCCTCATCTTGTTTGTTGTTGACACAACGTTTCGGCTGATATACCCTCCAGCCTTCGTCAGGTGTCTTGGGGAAATTTCGAACTTGGGTTCTCATTCCTAACGATGTTACTATTATTATTTATTATTATTATTACTATTATTAATCAGGTCGCTGCCGTGAATCGAACTCGGAACCTTGGGGTTAGTAGCCCGCGCTCTTAACCACTACGCCATATGAGGAGAAATATCCGTCAAATGTAAATAATGTAAATAATGTAAATAATTCCTCATCTCTTAAATATAGAACTGTAAGACAAAATGGTGTTAAGCATTTTGTCCTTAATAATAATTATAAAAATAATAATAATAATGATAAAAATAATAATAAAAACAACAAAAACAGCAACAACAATAATAATGATAATAATAATAATTATTATTATTATTGTGTGTGTAAACTGGGAATGCATACAATGAGCTTCTCTGTCCTACGTGTACAGAAAACGCTCGGCAAGAAATGGAAGAAAATTTGAAGAAAGAAGAAAAAAAACAACATAATAATAATAATAATGATAATAATAATAATAATAATAATAATAATAATAATAATAATAATAATAATGATAATAATTGACGTTGGTGTTGATGTCAAGAAAAAGAAACATAATGAGAGTGACAAAAAAAAAGATCCATGGTGGAAAAGAAGACTCCAGGAAGGGTTAGACATGCTCTTGAAGAAAATCTCTGTGTTAGACCGAAAAGAGAAAGGGGAGCTTAAAAGTGAACAAAAATACAGGGTGCTGGAAAGGAAGTAAAATATTGAAAGAAAGGGGCTGAAAGTAGTAGTGGAGGAACTGAAACAGCACCTCATTACAAAGAAAGCAAAGATGGTAAGATGGTATGAAGGGTTACCACCAGAATAGGTTATTCAGAGTAGATCAGGAGATTCTATAAAGAAATAAATGGAGAGTGTACAGATGAAAAGTTGATACCAGATAACGTTGAAAGTCAAAGGTTTTGGAGTGACATCTGGAGCAAAGACAAGGAACTGAGCAAGAAGCAAAGACGAGGATGCTGAATGGTTGCAAGAACTGAAAGAAACAGTAGTCTGTCCAAAACAGGCAGAACTAGTCATTTCAGCAAAAAAATGAGCAACTGGAAGGCCCAGGGGCCAGATGGAGTTCAAGGCTACTGGATCAAAAGATTTGGTGAATGTCATGTACAAATAGTTTGCGCAACTCAACGCCTTGTTAAATGCCGACAAAATAACATCAGAGTGGTTGAAATTGGGTAGGACAGTGCTGTGCCTGAAAAACATTGAAAAAAAGCAATAAGGTAGACAATTACAGGCCGATATCCTGTTTGCCACTTATGTGGAAGTTATTGACTGGAATATTCGCAGAGTCAATGTATGAACACTTGGATAAAAATGGAGTCCTGCCACATGAGCAGGAGGGTTGCAAGCATAAGGATCAACTCCTGATAGACAAAACTGTACTTAGAGACTGCAAGAGGAGGAAAAATAACTTAACCATGTCAATGTTGGGCAAATGAAAAATCCAGATGATGAAGGAATATAATAACTGATGAGCTGCTGCAAGCCCAGCTCTACCTAAGCATTGGTTGGCTCGGGGTTAGAGTAAAAGAAAATTATACAATTACTTGTATAATTACAGAGTTTTTCCTTACCTTGCTGTTCTTAGTTCAAGATCTCCCATAGCACAATCAAGACTGAAATTGTAACAAAAATCTCACTGTGATCCAATCTGACTTATTCCATAATCACTTACGCCAGAACGAACTTGTATGAATAAATCTTGATATAAATAAAACTTGATATGAACTTGATATGAATAAAACATCGGTTTCAAACATAAATTTCAATATGATAAAGAAACAGGAAAAAACTAAAATCGAAGAAACTCATAATGCAACACGAATATGGGTGATAAGAAAAAAAATGTTATTATATAATTTTTTTATGACAATTTCCCATTAAAATCGCAATTTTATGATATTTTCTCATATTTTTGTCACGTCATAAAATGGTATTTCTGTACAATTCATTTACGATCTTCTCTCCTTGTAGAATTTACTATGCATAATATTTTCTTATTTTAGTTACTTCTGAAACAAAAATTGCTGTGTAACTCAACCATAACTACAACAGTTACTATAAGGATGACAAAAAATTTGATAGATTGAAACAGATGTTGGCATTGCTATTGTTGCTGTAATTGTTGTTGCTGTTGTTAACATTTAAGCAGACTTGTGATTAAAGGCGTTCCAGCCATGACAACACCTCCTTCTTTTTATGAAATATAGGTGCAGGCATGGCTATGCGGTACAAAGTTGGCTTCCTAAGCACACAGTTTCATGTTCAGTCCTACTGTATGGCACCTTGGGCAAGTGTCTTCTATGATAGCCCTGGGTCATCCTAGCCTTTGCAAATGGATATATATATATACACACATATATATATACGCACACATATGTATGTATATGTATATATATTTATGTGTGTGTGTGTGTGTATATATATATATATATATATATATATATATATATATTTCCTCGCATTCGGTAAAAATGTGCTTTTTTTATAGTAGTCTGACCTTAGAGTCCCTCATGGCATGAGGCATTATTGTATAGTAATGCCCTTATATAAATATATATATGTATATATATATATATATATATATATATGTGTGTGTTGTTAATGTCCTGTTATTCGCATTTGTATTTGTGAACCATTTCTCCATTTTGTTTTTCCGTCCTTGTTTTCGTATACATTCGCTGCTTTCTTCCAAGGAATCTAGTGCTCTTAGCTTAGGTTTTCCTTGGGGCTGGCCAGATTGGAGCAGTCTTGAGTATAACCAGCTGAAACTGCAAAGATAATCTGGAACTTGACTGACGAAAGAAAACTCTGAATTGACCTGTCCCTGTTTTCTCTTGTCCCTTTTTGTATCATCTAACTGCCTGGATGTCTTGTTGTTGCCTGTTGTGTTCTTGTCCCATTTTTTGTATTCTTTTTTATATCCATATAGCGGTGTACGTACACTTTGGTCTCTAATATATATATACATATATAAAATATATCATCATCATCGTTTAACGTCCGCTTTCCATGCTAGCATGGGTTGGACGATTTGACTGAGGACTGGTGAAACCGGATGGCAACACCAGGCTCCAGCCTGATTTGGCAGAGTTTCTACAGCTGGATGCCCTTCCTAACGCCAACCACTCAGAGAGTGTAGTGGGTGCTTTTACGTGTCACCCGCACGAAAACGGCCACGCTCGAAATGGTGTCTTTTATGTGCC
>NC_068990.1:15525036-15526912 GCF_001194135.2 Octopus bimaculoides
GTGTACATACACACACACACACACACACACACACACTCATACACACGCATGCCTTAAATCAAAGACCACTAACGACAGCGATGACAACAACAATGATAACGATGATGACAATGATGATAATGATCACACAACAGCGATGACAATCATGACGGCAATGATGATGACGACAACAACAACAACAATGACGAAAACAACAACGATGACGATGATGATGATGATGATGATGATGATGATGATGATGGTGATGGTGATGGTGATGATGATGATGATGATGGTGATGGTGATGGTGATATGTTTTCATTAATATCATATTTAATACCGATCTTTGCAAAGCAGATTTCATAAAGCTGCCATTTCATGAGGCTGAAGCGAAGTCATAGGGTCTCGTTTACTTCCATTGGACTTGTCAGATAATGAATCAGACCTGCCGTTGTTGAGGAGCCATTAGCAAATCTCTCCCTTATTTAGATAAGATGCATGAGAAATTCAATATCTTTACTTGTATAAAAGTTCCTAATAGAACCGAAATAAAAGGAGAAGAAAAAAAATGATTAATGTTTGTAGAAGATATATACCTCAGGTTTTTCTGTGAACAGCTGTTTATTTTTTTATTTATTATTTTTTTCTTTGGTTGCTTGTTTGTTTGGAGTTTATTAGTGTTTTTGCAGGGTGGGATGAGGGGATGATGGGGTGGGTGTATTATGAAAGTTAGGTGGTTAAAGAAAGGAAGGAAGGAAGGGAAGAAGATAAAGAGGAGAGAATGAATGAAAGAAGGAAGGATGAAAGGGCAAGAAGAAGGAAAGAAGGAAAACTGAAAGGAAGAAAAAAAAGAAGAAAGAAAAGGAGGAAAGGAGGGAGGTAGAAAGGGAAGAAGGAGAAAAAGAATGCATAAAGGAAGAATGAAAGGGAAGGAAGAAAAACAGAAAGAAAGAAAGAAAGAAATGAAGAAAGAAAGAAATGAAGAAAGAAAGAAAGAAGGGAAAGAAGGAAGGAAGGAGGAGAAAGATATAGAGAGAAAGCAATGAAGGAAAGGAGAAGAAAAGCAAGCAAGAAAGAAAAAAAGAAAGAAAGAAGAGAAGAAGGGAGGAAGAGAAAAAAGAAGGAAAGCAAAGAAAGAGGGAAAGAAAAAGATAAGAGAGAGAGAGAGAGAGAGAGAGAGAGAAAGAGTGAAAAAAGATTGAAAAGTAGAAAAAAGAAAGAAGGGAAAGAAGAAAGAAAGCAAAGAAGGAAGGAAGAGAGAAAAAAAGAGAGAGGGAAAGAAGTAAAAGCAGTAAAAGAAAGCAAGAAAAAGAAAGGAAAGAAAAGAAAGAGAAATAAGGAAAGCAAAGAAGGAAGAAATAAAGGGAGAGCAAAAGAAAGAAAGAGAGGAAGGAAAGACAGGAAAGAAAGAAGGGAAGAAAGAGAGAGAAAGAGAGAGAGAGAGAGACTGAAAGAAAAAGACTGAAAGAAAGAATGAAAAGTGGAAAACAGAAAGAAAGGAAAAAAGAAAGAAAGAAAGCAAAGAAGGAAGGAAGAGAAAAAGAAAGAGAGAAGGAAAGAAGTAAAAGAAGTAAAAACAAGAAAAAAAGAAAGGAAAGGAAAGAAGGAAGAAAGAAACAAAGAGAGAACAAAAGAAAGAACGAAAGAGAGGAAGGAAAGACAGGAATGAAAGAAAGAAAGAAAGAAAAGGAAGCAAAGAAGGAAGTAAGAAAAGAAAAAGAAACAAGAATCAGAAATCTTGTTCAGAATCTGAATATGGAGATTAAATATACACAAAAAAAGAAAGGAGATAGGAGGGGTGGGGACGGGTGGGGTGGGTAACGAAAACAAAAAAAAAGAAAAACAAAAACATGCTTTCACAGCAATGTTTGTTCAAACAATATTTGCATAGTCCAGC
>NC_068990.1:15527860-15535471 GCF_001194135.2 Octopus bimaculoides
TATATATATATATATGTATATATATATATATACACACACATATATATTTGTGTCTATATATTTATGTAAGTTTATAGAACAAAATTAGCTACAATAACTTGATTTGCTATAAGGAGTGAAGTCTCAGCATTCTAGTCGTGGGATTCTTTGCTATTCATGGTGATTCTATTGACTGTAATATATTTTTTGCTATGAAGTTTTATGGATTAAGCTAGTTCTGAAAACATATGTGTGTGAATGTATGTATCTATGCATGCATGTATGTATGTATGTATGTATGTTTGTATGTATGAATGTATCTGCGTGTGCATCCATATGTCTGTGTGTGCATGTATGTGTATGCATGAACATGTACGTGGCTGTGTGTGTACATGCATGCATTGAGCCCCTTAAGAAAGCCTTTCCGGTGTACTCTGCATGTTAGTGGAACATCATTGTGGAAAGTAGAGACGTTTTAAGTATATCGGATTATATTAGCAAATGATTGGATGTGAGAAGCTGAACTGGATGCTGGCATTACTGTTGCTGGTACAGTAATGTGCCAGTTTTAGCATTCAATCCTCCTCATCATCATCATCATTATCCAGTGTTTTAAATCTGCGTTTTGTCCCTGTTAACGGGTGGTGGTGGTGGTGGTGGCTTGATCTACCTCAATGCCATAGCAACTGAGGTAGGCAGGTACAGCCTACCCCAACCTTTGGGCTGGCTAGTGCCCATTCTCCTCTGCTATCATGAGGCTTTTTGAAGCTGGATTTTCTACAGGGAGCATGCCCTTGCTTATTCCCAACCTCAGTTTCTAGACATGGGTGGTCCCGAGACCAAGACCTCTACCGCAATTTTTAAGAAATGTGGTGGAAAACTAGCTCAAGAAGGCAGGGACACAACTCTCTGAGACCCCTTTCAGAGTACCCCCTACCTCAGAATTTAATTATTATCCCCTCCTCACCTGTGATCATGCATGTCGGTTAATAACCAAAACAGCATGATTATAAATATAAGCAACTGAAACGGATCTCTGAAATAACATTACTGGACAGGGTGCATAGCTTAGAGAGTCTCTTCAGGTCAAGCTGTTATTTTCTACTTTGTGAGGTCACAGCTCTATGGACATGTGGTCAGAATGCCACAGGAAAGAATGACCACAAGGTAGTTTCTTCAAGCTGAGTCAATCTTTAGGAGACCTTGAGGTAGACCACAAGTGAGTGTTGACTGATATCTGTAGTCTTAGTTGGTCATGCTTGGAAATCCAACAAAAAATTTAATGAGTGATTCTGATAGGACCATATAGAAGAAATGCCTGAGGACTCAGCACCCAAGAATAGTAGGTGACAATAATGGATTGCTGGATATATATATATATATATATATATATAGGGAGAATTCACAAAAAAAAAAACAAAGGACGAAGACAGGTGGTGTAGACAATATATATATATTCCTCATAAGATGCACCCAGTGTAAGCTTTGGACACATAAAAGGTGCAGCAACATTGGAGGAAGGTTAACAGGGAAACTAGCTTTTGTACATAGAAGATGCATAGGTACAATAAACACTGAAAATGTGCAGAAACTCCATAAGATGCACCCAGTGTAACTTTGGAAACATAGGTGGTGTAGCATGATCTTCGAACTTTGAGCCTCATGAAGGCAATGACTGGCGACTGAGACCTTTGGTGATGTGCTTTGCTTGAGATGACTTGTCAAGCCAAGTGCACCCGTACTGGTGGCATGTAAAGAACATCTTTTGAATGTTGGGCCTCAAGGAGGCAAAGAGGCTGAGTTCCTTTTGAGCGTTGGCCTTCATGGAAGTAAAGTGGGTGAGTTCCTTTCGAGTCTTCAGCCTTACGGAGGCAATGATTGAGACCTTTCACATTATGTTGTGCTTGAGAAGATACATCAAGCCTAGCAAAATTGCAGTCGTGGCAGATAGGTAGATAGATGGATTGATGGATGGATGGATGGATGGATGGATGGATGGATGGATGGATGGATAGAAAGACAGATAAAAATATATATGTTATGGCCACTCAAAAAGTAAAAACCCAAAATAAATATGGCAAAGCATTTTGTCCAATACTTTAACAATTCACAAATGTCCCTTACTAATCCAGCATTGTTGAGACCTGAGGATTGCCAGATTAGTGAGATTGCTGGATCACCAGTGGTTGGATTGGAACATACAGTTTACACAACAGCTAATAAACTCCATCCTGTGTTTAAAACACCTTGTAAATCAGCACAACATATTTATTAAAGGTGAAAGAAGCATTAAACAGGTATGGAAATGTTGTTAATTTTATGTGAGAAAGTTCATCACTGACGATACTTGCAAAATGAAGAGCTGGAATTTAACACTAAGCAGAGTTACATAGGAGGAAGTAAAAACTCAGAATGCTCATTTTCATCTTGAAAGATGGCCAAAACATTAGTAACTGGTAATGAAATTGGTACGGTATCTTTTTCAGGAATTATTGATGTCAGTAGCATCATTTCTGGATGTGAAGGAGATGATGTATTGGATTTTCAAGTGACAACTCTTCACAAATATCACAAATGTAACCTAATTTTTTTGAACATATCTTTCAAGCTAGGCTGTTTCATATATCTCAGTCTTTCTTTGATTAGTTTATCCTGCAGCATGTAAACATTCATTATTTCTTGTTCAGTTACAAAATTGTATTGCTCAAGACCTTTTAGCACTTCACCTGTCAATTGAATTAACTTGGCAATAGAAATTCTTTCAGCTACATCTTTCTCATTTTCATTACAGCTTTCTTCTCCATTTTCATCTCTCTCAGGATTAACAACCATCTGCTCAATTTCTGGTTTAGAATAATGATGAACATTAGTTACAGCATTGCCTACATTCGTCCATTTCCCCAGTATTATCTTCATCCATTCTCGATGCAAGTTCCTTGTTAGCAAGATTTCGATAGATCACGAAAGTTCATGTATGATATGATTTTCATTTTTAACCCTAAATTCTTTATAGTCATTCCAAGTGTCTTCACCAGCTGGGGACTCAAATATTGAATGTAACCACCATTAATGCCTTCCATTTTTTGGCTTGAATGCCTCTGTTGACTTCCAAGCATTGGCAACAACAGTAAACTATAATCTTTGACAAATCTTCAGTGTTTTATGCTCACTTTTCCATGCTGGCATGTGTTGGACAGTATATCAGAGGCAGTATTTATGGCCAGATACCCTACAGTTACCATTGAATTTGGTTGCCTCTTACAACATGCAAGGACACAGGGTACCTATACTGAAACTGGGATACAAATGACAAAATGTAAACCAAATTTCTTGCATCAAAATACTTAAGAAACTCCTTTGCAACCTCATAAATATGGATCAAAACTTAGATTTAAGAGAATGTGATAATCAGTGCCAGGTTTAAATTATTGTTGTACAATTTGGTGGGAGATAGAAATGTTAAATGTTTTTTTTTTCACCAGAAATTCTGCTGGAGGTGTACAGAGCAGTTGACTAAAGTAAGCATTTTCTTACATTTGTAGCTTAGACCAGTAGAGTCACACAGAGTTCTTGTTTCTGAACAAAATATTTTTCAACTCTTTCCAATGTAACATTAGTTGTAATCCACCTCTTCTTGTTGGGACAGGAAATTACTAGAGAAATCACTAGAAACTGTATCATATCTTTGAAGGCCTGAGGCATATACTTTTTGCTGATGTTCATTTACTGACACTTACATGTTTCTAAAGCATTTGCAGAGCTGAGAATAGTGATGCAGTCTTTTTATGCTTTTATAATCTGTAGGTAATTCTTCATCTTCACTTATCAGAATTCTTCATGGAATACATATCCAATATAAGGCAAACTCATGTGTATTGTAGAACTGCTCAAGATTTAGTTTCCATTAGAAATTAACTCAACAAACTTGTCAAGGAATGCAGCCATTGGTTCCATATCTGTCAAATATTTTTCATCATGAAGCAATATTTTCAGGAATGGTACTGCTTGAAACATTGAAGCCAACTTTCACTATAATCACACTTAATTCTTTGTGAAAAACATTTTAGCTTCTCCTTCTCCTGAGCCCAAATAACTGAATTCCTTTGCTTATGCAAATCTTAAAACACATTATCAACACTTCATCCAGTTCCGAGCCTTTCCTGGCTTACATTGTTTCTTTTCTTATCTTTTGTCTCTTTCCTGTTTCATTCATTAGACTGTGGCCATGCTGAGGCACCACTGTGAAGAACTGAATTTCTAGTCAAATGAATCGACCCTTGTACTTATTTTTTTAAAAGCCTTGTACTTATTCTATCAGTCTATTTTGCCAAACAGCTAAGTTACAGGACTGTAAACACATCAACGCTGGTAGTCAAGCAGTTGTGGGAACAAACACAGGCACACACACACACACACACATGCACGCACATGCACACACACACACACACACACAAACTTCTGTCAGATTCCATTTATCATATCCACTCATAAGGTTGTAGTCAGCCTGGGGCTATAGTAGAAGACATTTGCCCAAGGAGCTATGCAGTAGTACTAAACCCAAAACCATGTGATTTGGAAGCAAGCTTCTTACCACACGCCTACAGAAAATATGGAATACTTCACAACTTTTTTTACATACTTATATATTTATTTATTCAATTCACTGTCAGAAAAGAAGTGGAGTAAATTTTCTTTCTGTTCCTTTATGTCACACACTGTCAAAGAACTAATGTTGCATAATTCTCACAAGCATCTCGCAGACACACTGCTGTTGAGTTGTTTTAGAAATCCAACATTATTTGTTATTATCTGTCGGACAATGTGTAGTATTTGTGCTTTACATCATAAGAAGCTCTTCCATTATGCATTGAAGCCATGTCAAGGGTTAGATGTGATTCTGGTTCTAATAACAAATGCAGGAAAATGAGTTGGAATAACTTACTGGTGTTCATGAGTCTGTGAACGGAAATGGAAATTAAGTCCATGACATGTTTTTATCTTTTGTCTTTAATTTTTTATCTTTTACTTGTTTCGCTCTTTAGATTGTGGCCATGCTGGGGCGTTGGCTGGAAGGGTTTAGTCTTAACTTATTTTTTAAGCCTGGTTCTTATACTATAGGTTTTTTTACTGAAGTTATGGAGACACACGCACGCACACACACACACACACACACACACACACATGCACACATGCACACATGCATACATGTGACAAGGTTCTTTCAGTGTTTGTCAACCAAATCCACACACAATCAACCCGAGGCTATAGTCAAAGACACTGGCTTTAAAAAGAATGTGCAGTGGTCAATTTGTTTGGCTAAAATTCTTCAAGGTGGTGCCCCAGCATGGCCACAGTCTAATGACTGAAATGAATAAACGATAAAAGATAAAAAGAAAAGATGTGCATTTATTATGAGAGATCCTCAGTTATAGTGAGAGTTACCATAATCTGGTAGAGATTACAGGATCCAATGTGGAAAGAGGTTAGCAGAGTAAAGGGTGGGTTTGGAGGTGAGAACATGTTCAAGAATGTTCAAGAATGTTTGGTAAAGTTAGTGAGTTGGTCAGGTATATGGTTAGTAGGCTTAGATTAAAAGATTAAGTAGTGCTGACTGAACTATAAAAGGTACTTTTATACAGTTGTATGATCTGCTCATAGGATTTGGCACCTCTGTTGGAGCAGCTGTACCAGGTAGGGAGTCTTGTGCTTGCATTTCTCAGGTGTTGGGGTTGATCTCAAACTTCTTCAGTGAGACTTAGAGTGTACCCTTGAAGTGCTTTTTCTGTCCACCTTGTGTTTGCTCACCTTCTGCTAGTTCACTGTAAAACACTCTCTTAGGGAATTGTGTGTCAGGAATTAAAACAAGGTGGACAGCATACCTGATTTGCACCGTCCTCAGAGAGAAGCCCATAGAAAATGTGAACTGAGCATGTGGAGAGCCAACTCCTTGCTTTCAGTCCCAGCAGCCCACCAGAGCTCAACCTGCGGCAGAACCTTCTGAGCATGCTTCGGACTGATTAACCACAGACTGTGACCCATCTTCTCCCATGAGTCCTCAGTCATTGTCAACCACAACAGATGAACTAATGATTTTCTAGAAATAATTTTAAAAATTCAAACACTTCGTCATGAACTACTTTGTTCCACAAACACCTTAACCCTTTCGTTACTGTATTTATTTTGAGATGTTCTGTGTTTCTTTCAATTCATTTTAAATATAACAAAGAAATTAGTAAAATAACTTAGTTATCATTAAGCTAGTGTTAGGAACATAAATTAGGACTAAGGTTTGGTAGAAGATTTTGATTCAGAACTTATGAAAACAAGACATTTGTACTACAGGGCCAGAGCTGGTTTCAACCAGTCTGGTATCGAAAGGGTTAATGGGGCTTTGGTTAACAATCAAAGGCTTACTCATCACATAGTGTATTAAATGCAAGTTAGCCTAATGGAGACCCTTTCATTTCTGGTGATTATTGATTAAACATGGAAAATCACTGATATCTTTTATCGTTTATTTACTTGGTATAATCATTAGACTGTGGCCACGCTGGGGCAGCACTACCTTGAAGGATTTTAGTTGAATGAATCAACCCCAGTACTTATTTCATTATTTTTTCTCTTTTTGTTTCAAACCTGGTATTTATTCTATCAGTTCTTTTGCTGAACTGCTAAGTTGCCAGTCCTCAGTCAAACTGTCCAACCCATGCCAGTATGGAAAGCAGACGTTAAATGATGACAACAATGATGATGATGATGATTAATAACAGATGAAAATCATCCAGCAGTATCGGGGCGAATGCTAGATGTGCATTTCTGTCTCGTTTGGCTTAGTCAGTAGCATGTACTCACTGGTAGGCTAAGACAAAGTACATTGTCACTGATATGGGGAAAAAAATGACTGAAAAATCACTGATGATGCAATGAGCTGGCAGGCTGAATAAAAATTGTGATATGCAACAGAGTGAAGGTGCATGGATTATTGGTTAGAGTATCTGGCTTGCAATCATACAGTCATGAGTTCAATTCCTGGTTGTATATTGTATCCTTGAGCAAGACACTTTATTTCACGTTATGCTAGTCCACTCAGTTGGCAGAACTGAGCAGTATCTGTATTTCAAAGGGTCAGCCTTATCACATTCTATGTCATGCTGAATCTCCCAAAGAACTATGTTCAGGGTATGCATGTCACCGCTACAAAATTTCTTGAACCACCATTGTGCTGTACGTTCATTAGTGGTTCCTGGGCCAAACGCATCATTGATATCGTGAGCTGTTTCAGCAGCTTTTCGGCCTAGCTTGAACTGGAATAAGAAAATTGTGCGAATTTGCATTTTGTCCACGTTGTATTCAACGTTCTGGAAAAAAATAGCCTAATTATTCAAAAAGAAAAAGAGTAACATGATCAGATAGAGTGAAAAATGGGTTTTAAAATGATATATAAAGTCTAAGTAATTTAACAAAAATTAATTTGAAAATGCATCATTTAAAACCAAAATTAAAAATTCCACAAGAACTTTCTTGACAACCTAATACCTATATATATATATATATATGTGTGTGTGTGTGTGTGTGTGTATGTGTGTGTGTGTGTGTATATGTATATATATATATATATATATATATATATAT
>NC_068990.1:15536509-15539056 GCF_001194135.2 Octopus bimaculoides
TATATATATATATATATATATATATATATATATATATATATATATATATATATATATGTATATATACATATATGAATAATATTTAAATATATGCATATATACATACATATATGTACATGCCTACATATATATGTATATATACATGCATATATGGGTACAGGACATATATACATATGCTTGTATATATACATATATATGTAGGTATGTACATATATGTATATATGCATATATTTATATATTATTTATATTATTATATGATCTAACACCAGAGAGAGAGAGAGGGGGGGAGAGAGACAGAGTGACAGAGAGAGATACAGATAAATATGCTGCCATAATTCTTGCCTTCAGTTCATCTTTGGTTTTACAAGGAATTTTGCTGGTCTCTCATTCAACTGCACCCCAAACATATTAATCAAGGGGGTTGCAGTCAAACCCACAATCTAATGATCATGAGTTCTACACCCTAACCACTAGGCCATGCACCTTTATATGTGTATGTGTGTGCATGTGTTACGGTTAATACTTTTCTCACTGTATTGTGTGTTCATTTCTCTTTCTTCCCATCTGTGACTTTATTTTTGATCTTCTATATAAATTTTGGCTGAGTTTCTTTCTACAAAACGAGAAGCTACATTGCAGAACTGTTATTTCAACAAGTTGTATCTATTTATCACCTGACAAGATACATCTGCACCATTGGATGCTCCTGAACCAGTTATTGAGTGTCCCTCCATGTGGGATTAATGCTAGATGTGTCAAAAAGATTGTCGTGATTAATAAACTTTTGTATATTCCATCTTCCATCTTTCATTTGTCATATACATAAGGATCACTGTGAAAGTGACTGTGCTTTACCAGTAAGCTACCAGGTGTACACCATTTGTTTTATTATCCAATATACATATATAGGCGTGGCTGTGTGGTAAGATGCTTGCTTCCCAACCACATAACTCCGGATTCAATCCCACTTGGGCAAGTGTCTTCTACTATTGGAGAGACCAAAGCCTTGTGTGTGGATTTGGTAAACAGAAATAGAAAGAAGCCCATCGTATATATATATATATATATGTGTGCGTGTGACTTTGTGTCTGTGTTTGTCCCCATCACCACTTGACAACTGATGCTGGTGTATTTACATCCCTGTAACATAGTGGTTCTGCAAAAGACATATAGAATAAGTACTAAGCTTACAAAGAATAAGTCCTGGGGTTGATTTCTTTGACTAAAACCATTTAAGGCAGTGCTCCAGCATGGCTGCAGTCAAATGACTGAAACAAGTAAAAGAATATATATAAATATGTATATCATCGTTTAACGTCCGCTTTCCATGCTATTGTATTTGTATGTGTGTATATATAGATTTATATATTATTTATATTATATATATATATATATATATATATATATATACCTTGACATCATGTGATAGTTGTAAATAAGCATAACTTCACATGAGCAGTGCTATTTATAATCAATGTTCTGGGAAAATATGTCCGACCATGGAAAAATATTATCTTGCTTGGAAACAGGCAGGAGCTGGTGACAGAGGAGGGCATCCAACCATAGAAAATTTGCCTCAATACATTCCATATAATCCATTGAAGTATAGAAATGTGAATGCTAAAATGATAATGATGATGATGATGATGATGATGATGATGATGATGATGCTAATGATGATGATGATAATGATGACGATGATGGTGATGATGATGATGATATTATGATGATGATGAGGAGGAGGAGGAGGAGGAAGTGGTGGATAATGATGATTGATGATATGTGTTAGGAAGAGTGTTAAGTATAAACACCCAAATAATAATGCAATTGTTTAGCCAACCTTAGAACAAGATAATGCGAATAATATGTCTACAGCAAATGCCACATCATTAACTTCTATTCTTTCTAATGCTAATTTACATGATTTATGTGATTGTAACTGTAGAA
The DNA here is from genome assembly GCF_001194135.2 of Octopus bimaculoides. NCBI lineage: Eukaryota > Metazoa > Mollusca > Cephalopoda > Octopoda > Octopodidae > Octopus > Octopus bimaculoides. Next base: position 15,538,457 of record NC_068990.1, read on the forward strand.
TGGCTAAGGAATGTCCTCTTAATGGGAACTGTCTAAGGAAAATATAGTATGTTAAGGTAATATACACACACGTCTATGTATGCATATATGTATATTTATATGTTTATGTATAACTATGTGTGTATATTAGTACAGATATATTTATATGTGTAATGCATTTATATCTATCTATCTATATATATATATGTATATATATATATATATATATATATATATACTTAGAGAAAGAGAGAGAGAGAGAGAGAGAGAGAGAGAAATGGATAGAGAAGGACAAATAAATAGATAGAGGGAGAGATAGATACATTTTAATGTATATGTGTATATGCATATATGTGTGTGTGTGTGTGTGTGTGTGTGTGTATGAATGTGTACTTATATATGTATATATGTGTGTGTATGTACATGTCTGTGCATGTATACATTCATAAATCCTTAGAACTATTTTGTTGCTGTTTCGTTTAAATTCTACAAAGAAGGATCGGAATAAATCTGAAAGAAAACACACACACACACACACACACAGAGTTATGTATATGTCTTTGTTTGTACATAAATATGTATGTATGTATGTATATATATATATATATATATATATATATA
>NC_068990.1:15539275-15541721 GCF_001194135.2 Octopus bimaculoides
GTGTGTGTGTGTGTGTGTGTGTGTGTGTGTGTGTATATACTTATGTATTCATATATATGTGTGTATGTGTATATATATATATATATATATATATATATATATATATATACACATACACACATATATACACACACAGAAATATATATGTATGTATATATCATATAATTGTTAAATGATGACACTGATGAGTATGATGACGATGATATATATACATACATACATGCATACATACATATGTATATGTGTATATATCACCATCGTCATCATCGTCATCATCATTTAACAATTGCTTTGAATGATAATGATGTGCAGCTATTTATGCCTACATTAGTGTATGTGTATGTGTGTGAGTGCGCATGTGCATGTGCATGCATGCATGCATGTGTGTGTGTGTGTGTACGTGCGTGTGTGTGTGTGTGTGTGTGTGTGTGGACACAGGTTTATATACATGCATACATATACAGAATAAAAATTATGTCCAGGAAGTCAGAAAACTATTTAAAGAATATATTTTTCTTAATGTGGAAATTGTTGCCAGTGCTAACCAGTTTCAGAATGGTTAGCACAAGCTAAAAGAGAGACACATAAAAACCGCCATTTACAATATTACTACTTCAAGCCATGCATCAAATATCTGAATTTCAAATTTGTCCAGTCTATGCTTCAGTGGCTCTATATCCTGATTCCCATGGTAGAGACAAGTCTGCAGAACAACAGATTACCAAATATCTCTTAATATATATATAAATATGTATAAACTTTTGTGTTTTATTATGGAAGTATATGAATGTATGCATGTTTATGTGCACCTGTATGTATTTGTGTTTGTATGTGTGTGTGTGTGTGTGTGGAGGGTATATATATATATACACATATCTATATACATATATGTACGTATCTATCTAGCAATCAATCTATCTATCTGTCTATCTATGTATCTATCTGTCTGTCTGTCTGTCCGTCCGTCCGTCCGTCCGTCCGTCCGTCTGTCTGTCTGTCTATCTATCTATCTATCTGTTTGTCTCTCTCTATATCTCTATCTGACCACCTACCTACCCACCTACCTACCAACCCACTTACCTACCTACCTACCTACCTACCTACCTACCTGTTTATCTGCCTTTCAATCTATCTATCTGTCTGCCTGTTTGTCTGTCTGCCTGTCTGTCTGACTGCCTGTCTGCCTGTCTGCCTGTTTGTCTGCCTGTTTGTCTGTCTCCTCTCTTGCTCTCTCTCTCACTTTCTCTCTCTCCCTCCTCCTCTCTCTCTCTCTCTATATATATGTCTTATCTTTCATTTATCTTTAATTCGTTTTAGTCATTAGACTGCAGCCATACTGGGGCAATGCTTTGAAGAAGTTTTTAGTTGAATGATTTAACCACAGTACTTATTGTTTCTGCCTGGTACTTATTCCATCAGTCTCTTTTGCTGAACCTCCAAGATATGGGGACATAAACACACCAACAATGGTTGTCCAGCAGTGGTTGGAGGCAAACATGGACACAAAGACACACACACACATAGAGTGTATATGTGTGTGTGATTGCATGAAGTGTGACTGAACCTGGAACCACGTAATTTGGAAGTATATACAGCATACAACACAACTATACCTATATATCATCATCATCATCATCATTTTACGTCCATTTTCCATGCTGGCATGGGTTGGATGGTTTGACATGGAACTGACCAGTTGGGTAGCTGTCCAGATTCCAATAGGCTGTTGCAGCATGGTTTCTACTGATGGATGCCCTTCCGAATGCCAACCCCTTTGGAGAGTGTGCTGGGTGCTTTTTACGTGACCCTGGCATGGGTGTGTTTATGCAGTACTGGTACAAGTGCATTTTATGTGGCATTGGCCCCTGTAAAGCCTGTACTGTGTGGATAACAGTGATGTTACTTAGCTTGATGCATCTTCTCAAGTATTGCAAATCGCCACATCTCCTGGTCCCTTGTCATTTCCTCAGTGAAGCCCAGCATCTAAAGATCCTTTCTCATCACTTCATCTCATGTCTTCCAGGGTCTACCCGCTTCTACAGGTACCCTCCACAATTAGAGCTCAGTATTTCTTTTAAGCAGCTACCCTCATCCATATGCATCACATAACCAAACAAGTGCAGTCTTCTCCCTTGCACACACCACCTGATACCTCTTACATCCAGTTTTCCTCTTAAAACATTTACACTCTGTCCTGCATGTCCTGCACTGACATTACCCATCCAGTGGGGCATGCTAGCTTCATTACTTTCAAGCCTTTAAATGTACACAAATGCATAAAAATAATTCTTAATTCTATTAGACATTCTAAAATACTATTAAATTTCATTCAATTTTAAAAAAGGTAAAGTCGGACAGAACTTATGGAATGACCTGATATATATACACACACACACACATACATGTATATAGTTTTATATATATATAGTTTTATATATATATATAT
>NC_068990.1:15541786-15543075 GCF_001194135.2 Octopus bimaculoides
GTTGCCAGTGCCCCTGGACTGGCTTGTGCGGGTGGCACATAAAAGACACCATTTCGAGCGTGGCCGTTTTCGTGCGGGTGACACGTAAAAGCACCCACTACACTCTCTGAGTGGTTGGCATTAGGAAGGGCATCCAGCTGTAGAAACTCTGCCAAATTAGACTGGAGCCTGGTGTTGCCATCCGGTTTCACCAGTCCTCAGTCAAATCGTCCAACCCATGCTAGCATGGAAAGCGGACGTTAAACGATGATGATGATGATGATGATGATATATATATATATATATATATACACACAAATACATGTATATAGTTATATAATACATACACACATACATACATACATACATACATACATACATACATACATACATATATATACATACTTACGTACATTTATATAAGGCAGTATGACACTTCCCTGACACAACAAAATATATATATAATATATATATATATATGTATTTATATGATATATTGTTATATTGTATATCATATATATCTATATATTATATAATATATTTATATAATACATATATAATATTTATATAATATATAATATATTTGACGACAATGATGATGACATATTTATATAATTGATTGTTTAAATAAGTCCTTAGATGTTACTGTCATTTCACTTGGTGAATAATACTCACCTAAGGTAACAAATATATAAAGTTATGGCTTATTTTCAAGGAATAAGTTTTGGTAAAACACTTCACCCTATATTTAAGAATAAGAAACATTCAATGTCTGAATGTTTCTTATTCACTGTTTTGATAAATGCTGTCAATTGCAATATTTCTGATCAACAATAAAGATCAACAGGTGATTAGGTCTATTGAATCCATCTAGAGTGTGGTGGAGAGAGGTGACTATGAAAGAGTCAACCGATGAAGTGAAAGAGCTAGAACTGGCAATGAAAAAACTTAGTCACAGACACAGTAAGCAGGAAGGTCAGTCTCTTCGGAACTGTGTTTGCTTTTTGAAGCAGACATGCACATGACACATATGTGTATATATTGTACATTAATTATACATGCATAAGTATATAGGTGTGTGTAAACACATGCATAGATAGATAGATATTTATATATAGATATGGTTGTGTGGTTGAGCAGTTTGCTTCCTGACCGCATGGTTCTATCTACAGCCCCATTGCATCGGCACCTTGGGGCAAGTGTTTTCAATTGCAGCCCCATGTCAACCAAAACCTTGTGAGTGGATTTGGTAGAGGAAAACTGAAAGAAGCCTGTTGTGTGTGTGTGTGTGTGTGTGTGTGTGTGTGTGT
>NC_068990.1:15543390-15544974 GCF_001194135.2 Octopus bimaculoides
TATATATATATATATATATATATATATATATATATATATTTAGGACGGGTCTCTTTCAGTTTCTGTCTACCAAATCCACTCACAAGGCTTTGGTCGGCCTGAGGCTATAGTAGAAGGTATTTTGTCCAAGGTGCCATGCAGTGGGACTGAACCTAGAATCATGTAGTTGGGAAGCAAACTTCTTACCACACATTCATGTTTGCACCTATATATCATCTCCATTATCATCATCATCATCATCATCATCGTTTAATGTCTGCTTTCCATGCTGGCATGTGTTGGACAGCTTGACTGAGGACTGGCAAACCAGAAGGCTAATCCAGGCTCCAATCTGATCTGGCAAGGTTTCTACAGCTGGATCCCCTTCCTAATGCCAACCACTCCAAGAGTGTAGTGGGTGCTTTTTACATGCCACTGGCATGGGAGCCAGTCAGGCAAGATCAAGATTCAAGTGAATCAAACACTTGAATGGTAAGGCACTGGGTCAGGTTGAAAAAGTAAAAGTGTACACATCAAAAATGGAAGAATAAATACGTGGGTGCCAAAATATAGGCAAAATGTTATTCAGGTTATGTATATGATTAACTGTAGTCAGCTGTGTACATCAACAGCCCTGAGGCTAATCTAGAAAGGCACATTGCAAAGAGAAGGTTCTAAGAGAAGTGAATGATAAATAAACAAATAAATAACAACAGACGGATGATGTGTCAAATCACTACAGCTGTTTCCAACGAATTTTGAATTGATTAATGGAAACATTACATCATTAGAAAAAAACATTTTCATCAGATGAATACAGGGACCACAAAATTCAAAAACCAATGTGTCAGAAGCCAATGGGATGTGCACCTCCATGATTCTCTGACACTAGCTGGTCATAGAGTGAATATTTTAGTCAGTTTAATACCAAGAAATGGTTCCTGCACTTGCAAAGAAAACCATAGCTTTTAAGATACAATCATGGCTATGTTAATTATTGTTTAGTAACCAATATAAACCATCTGAGATTGCAATATTTTCTAATTAGTTAACCACAATTATTGACATTTTAAAAGAAGTGAACTTTGAAATGTCCTTCATTTTTTTTCATTACTAACTAAAAGAACTCTATAAAGTCATGTTGTACTAAACGACATGTTGCATCGATCAGTTATATTCTATTAGCATTGTCATACAAGTATAATGACTGTAAAACACTTATGCTCATGTATATATTATGTATTTTACTTTGTTTTCATCATATATACATTAAAGAATTAACACAATGGCAAAGATAACAGTAATTTTAACTGATTTTCTACTTAGTAAGTCACGAAAGCAGTCTGAATTTCTTTGCAGTGGTCTTTCTTTCTTTTCTAATGAATGTCACGAGTGGTTTTTTCCAACAAATAATTCTCCTCTTTTGTTGCTCTTTTCATTACATTTTCATGACATAAAACTTAAAGCACACACACACATGTCTGTCTGTCAGTTTGTATGTATACACATACATATTTGCATATATGTATTTATATATTTAATATTTACATATATATATATATATATATATATATATATATATATATATATATATATATATATATA
>NC_068990.1:15545003-15546834 GCF_001194135.2 Octopus bimaculoides
ATATATACATACATACACACATACATATATACATACATACATATATATATATATATACACATATATGCATGCATACACACATACACACACACACACACACACACACACACATATATATGTATGTGTTAGTGTGTGTGTTTTCTTCCCATTCAAAAAATGTTTGAACTAATTCTCTTAATAGCTATATTTCATCATTATAATCTAGGCATTAACATCTGTCCTGAGTATCATGTTAAATTTTAAAAAGAAATTCATGCAAATTTTCAGTTTTGCCTATTTATTAAATTCTCGGAATATTTCAGATTGATCTCCTTCATCTGTAAATCATAACCTTTCGATATTATCCATTCTACAACTGTATTTCTGCTGAAATACACTATTTCCTTTCAATTAATTTCAAAAATAAAGAAGATTATAGTAAAATAACTTTGTTGTTATTGGTGTTTGAAACATAAATTAACATGTAATTTAAATAGGAAGTTCAATTTAGATTACCATAAAACAGGAAGTCTGTACTATAAAACCAAAAGTGGTTTTGAGTACTTTGACATCAAAACGGTTAATGAGCCAAAGCAATGCCTGTTGCTCTTGTTTCTCATAGACAGTTGCAAGCTTAGTCTTTCTCTTTGTTTCTGTCTTTCTGTCTGTCTATCTGTCTCTCCCTCCCACTCTCTCTCTGCAAATTAAATGGAGTAAATATGTCCAAAGAACATGTGAAAACAGGCAAATTTAGTTGAGATTTTCTTGTATCCATTCTGCAGAAACAGCCCTTTGGTATAAACTCTCTGTCTATTTGCAAAGCAAGCCTAAACATGTGTTTGCTTAGCATATCCATATAAACTCAACATTTCCAAATTATCTACTTACATGCTTTCTCAGTGCTTTAGTTACTATGTAATGTCAGCACAGATGTACTGGTATGCAAATACGCAACAGCAATGCCTCTTTCCATTGTTATCTACATTTTTCGCTGTTATCTATAAGCTATTTTCTCTCTGCCTATAAATCAATCAAAGTAAACACTGCTGATGAGCTTGTAAATACAGACAAGTCTAATTGTTCTGCTGATTCCGTTGAGAGAACAGTTTTGACTTAATCACTCCATTTAATTGCACAGTGAAGCTAACTGCATGTTCGTTAAATATACACAAGTAAATTTGTTTAAAACTAATCCATTGCTGCATTGTTAAGAAGCTTTCTTTGTAACCATGTTATTTTGGGTTTAGTCCCACTGCATAACACCTTGAGCAAGTATCTTTTATTATAGCCCTGGGTTGATCAGTGTCTTGTGAGTAAATTTGGCAGCTGGAAACTGTGTGGAAACTTGTCAGATATGGAAATGATGAATTTTTCTTTCAACATGATGGTGCACTTCCACACTACCACTAAGACATGTGAGCTTACCTCAGTGAGAATTTGCAAGGACACTAGGTAGGATGAAGAGGTGCAGTTGAGTCTCCCTCACATTCTCTTGATCTAACATCTGCAGACTTTTATCTGTGGGGGACCCAAAAGGATGTCACGTATAGCAGAAAACTGACTACATTGGCGGAACTAAGACAAGGAATTCAAAATGTATGTGGAGTGATCCCAATGGACACTTTGAGCAATGTTACCCAAGCAGTAGTTTGCCGTACATATAAATGTCTGGAAGGTAATAGCCACCACTTTGAGTACCTCTTGTAATTGTAGAGTCCAAAGGTAACTTGTATTAATCTCCTGAAGTCTGAATAAATTTAGTATTGAAATATTTATACACATTTTTCTTTTCATGAAGTTTGTATACAAGTTTTTGGGTGGACTCTGTGTGTGTATATATATATATATATAT
>NC_068990.1:15546972-15549565 GCF_001194135.2 Octopus bimaculoides
ATATGTATGTATGTATATATATGTCAGCATGGAAAATGGATGTAACAGGATGATGATGATGATGATATATATACAGGGTGTCCACAAAGTCTGGGTACCTGGAGTAAATAAAGTCATAACATAAACAATTAAATATAAGAAATAACAATTTCTTAAAGTATGTGTTTATCCCCATGTACCCAGACTTTGTGGACACCCTGTATATATATGACAGACTCTCCCATCAAGTGATCAATGAAAAACAGAAAAAAAAAAAAATTCAACCAAATAGACAACTAACAACACACTCACATTACTATCATTACCATTCGCCAATGTTTACAATTCATTCACTTCAACTGGTGACTCTTAATGCAAGTCCTCAGGCCACCAAAAGTGATATGGATATTGCATGACTTATAAAACCAGCAAACGATCTAGCTGAGAAAACACAATGTGAACAACGGTGGTTTGCAGGAAGACTGTTTTGTTCGTGTATTTTCCTATTTTCCCATAACTGCTCTTAATGAAGCATCCTTTGAGTTGTGAAATTTTCAAAGCTGGAAAAAGCTCTTTCTCTTCCATTATTGATGTAATAGAGTGAAAGTAATCTATTGATAGTTTCAGACATTTGTGAATGATTAGTAAAGGTTTTCAACTACCATGCTGTTGACATTTTATTACTGTTATCATTGAGTTCCTGGTCAGTTCTGATCAAACAGATCTATGATCACAGACATTCATTACATGACCACCCAATCTGTTTTCTTTGACATAATATATAATTGACTACCATATCTAGTAAAACAAGGAATAGGCATTTTATGCCTCAGATTATAGATTGCCTAACCGATGAGAGTAGGCATCAAATAATCTTTAAATGTTACCTCTGATAGAATATGGTACCCTATAAAAGAGATTATTTATCTTCTATCTACCTAACATCATGAAATCAAAGCCAAGCACAAAATCCTTTTCTTCTTTTATTCCTTTATTCTTTTTCTTGTTCCAATCGTTTGTACAGTGACCATGTTAGGACACTAAAACCCCTCTGAGTTTTAGTCGAATGAATTAGCTCCAGTACTTATTTTTTAAAGCCTGGTACTTGCTCATTGGTTTCTTTTTGCAGAATCATTAAGTTACATGGACAATGGGCATAAATGAATCAAATCTGGTTGTCAAGCAGAGGTGAGGGAAAACATAATGAAAAACCTCTGTGTGTGTGTGTGTGTGTGTGTGTGTGTGTGTGTGTGTGTGTGTGTGTGTGTGTGTGTGTGTGTGTGTGTAAATTCAAAGAAAACGGAAAATACATACATAGAGTAATCAATTTATTATCGTAGTCCAGTCAAATTAATAATTAGTTGAGCAAAATCTTATAGCATTAGGAACAAAAGATGTGAACCTGGCATTGAAGAAATTTACCAGATTCTTACATCAAAACACAAATTAATCAGCAACAAGAAGGAAAGAGGACTCTGCTGTGTTCATGAAGCTAAATATACATTCAATAAATTTAAAAAGACATGGTTAGAATAAACACTGCATAAATAATACCTATGAATAGTTCATAAAGTTAATATATTCAATAAATTTAAATAGAAATAGTTGAAATAGACACCATGTAAATAATACTTATGAATCGTGCATCTATGCTATAAATTAAATAGATATAAATAAATATATGTATGAATCCAACCTATCAACTAATATATTTGAATAAATAATTACATTTACTAGTAACTAATATAAATTTTACAAAAATATAAGTAAATAATAGTGAGCATATAAAATAAATAAATAAATAAAAAAGTAACAATTAGGTACACACCTAGATTTATTTTTTCAATAATAGGGGCGTAGATGAATATGTTATGGACATGCTGAATAGTATGAAAAGTAGTGGTAAGCTTTTAAACAGTTAATTGGCACTGCCAAAAGAGTGGAATAGTAACATGACTTAGTTCTTCTGAACTATGCCTGTCCCTTATCCAGTAAGGTCAAAAAATCAAATTTTAGCTATTTTCAGAACAGAATCAAAGACACACATGCTACAATTCAATTGGAATAAGCTCTCCATCCATTAGGACATGAAAAATATCAGTCGATTATGCCCTGAGGAGGCTTTTTGCTTTTTTTCAACTTCATAATGCACTTTAAAAGTACAAATATGAATGACGGCAATCAACTGAAATGCAGAGAGGGCAACATGAATGGACTTATTAATTTGATTGGACTATGATAATAAAATGATTACTCTATGTATGTATTCTCTGTTTCCTTTGGATTTTAAAACTTTTTTCTCCCGTGTCAAAAATGATGGAAATCTCTACGGTGACAACTGGAATTTCAGAGGTGTAAAGTACTAATACTGAAGGGGAACCAACGATAAACACTAGTACATACATATGTGAAATATTTCCAGTATCATTCATCAATATTAGTGCAAGACTAATATGCTTGGATAATATATCCTAAGAAAGAACTTCTTTCTATACAGACTTATATATATATATATATATATATATATATATATATGTATGTATATATAGGAAAATGATAAAAAATAATAATAATAATAATAATAAGGCAGAATGCTAAAATGAAAGCATATTTA
>NC_068990.1:15549575-15554398 GCF_001194135.2 Octopus bimaculoides
AATTAGATTGGAGCCTGGTGTTGCCATCCGGTTTCACCAGTCCTCAGTCAAATCGTCCAACCCATGCTAGCATGGAAAGCGGACGTTAAACGATGATGATGATGATGATGATATATATATATATATGTGTGTATGTATATATAGGAAAATGATAAAAAATAATAATAATAATAATAATAAGGCAGAATGCTAAAATGAAAGCATATTTAATATAGATGTGCATAACGAGGATTAAAAAGGATTTCTAACTGGCTTTCATTGCATAGCAAATTTTCAAGAAGAGGAGAAATGAAAATAATGTTTTTTACAAAAATATAAAAAATATATTAAAAAATAAATATACCAATACATTATATTGTTTTTGAGTTTTTGAAGTTCAATGGTAATCCATGTAGATAATTGTTAAATAGATTAGGATGCATGGAATTAAGAATCGTGTTGTGTTTAAAAAAGGCTGAGAGTTTGTGTTAAACAGGAAGTGTGTGTAAGGGAAGACAATTCTGTTGGTTTTATACTCTTTAGTTGGAGTTCTGGACTCTTTATCAACAGGAAGTTGGAGTCCAGAACTCCAATTAAAGAGAAAGCAGTTTATGTGGATTTTATAGGGGTGTCCCAACTCAGACCAAAACCTGGTTGAGTCAACCCCTCTTTTTCTGTCCATGGAAAAATTATGAAACAACCATTTTTTTACATTTATAATAATGTTTTCATATCTATGAAATAAAAATTACAGCAATGACTAGAACATAAGGTATATCATACTATACATTCCAAATTATTCAAATTTGCTATTTACTTCATTTATAATAAATTAAGTTCTTACTTGTCATTAGTGTATGACTAGTGAAATCTGTGGAAAGTTTACAGTTGTTAGTTGCTATTGTGAGAGTGGACCAATGGTAAATGGTGAGCAAAAATAGAGTGAGAAACAAGGATGGAAAGGTAGAAGAGCAAGTTGTAACAAGTGTTGAGGTGGTAACAGTGAAAGATAGGAGAATGAAGAAACAAATTGAAGCAAAGTCGAATCAATACAAATCTAATTCTTCCTGCAGTGTCTAAGGCCGCCAACAATATCTAAGGCTTCCAGCCATATCTAAGGCCTCAGCAAAATTTACGGTTTCCAGTAATATATACGGTTTCTGTCAGTCAAATTGATCAAATATCTGCACTTTGAATGTTCTTCTCCTGGGTATAGGTAAGATAAGGTTTTCTATGGAAGGCCAGCATTGTCTAAACTGCAAATCTCCCCTCCTCATATCACAGATGTTGTCCAAAAGAAAGGAAAGGACTAATACACTTTAGTACCAGTGTCGTCATTGGTGACTACAAGAACATAAAGAGCTAGAACAAATGCTACAAGGAATTTTGACCAGTCTACTGCAATTCTACTAGTCTCCTGCCCTAGATTACGACTTTATTTCATAATAGAAACAGATAACATCAATGAATTTCTATGAGACCTTCATTCAATTTCAGCTGAAATGCATAGGGTAAAAGCATTTTTATTATATTATGTCAGAATATGTAAAAATAATATTGTAAGTGAGAAGCAGAAACTGTCTCATACAACTAATGTTTTTATTGATTTAAAGATTTTATAAGGTGCTCACATGACCTTATAAAAATAAAGAATTTATTACTGCTTCCAATAATGATATATTTTTCTCCTTTAGGGGGATTTTTACTTTTTTTTTTTTTTTTTTACCAGAATATTTAACCTTCAAAGGAATCAAAGGGACAGCCCCTGAGCAGGTATATAGCCAAATGCTATTGTCTGAAACAAGAAAAATACATTGTAAATGTAGTTTTTGGTATAAAAAGAGGAACGATAATAATAATAATAATAATAATAATAATAATGAAGAAGAAGGTGATAATGATGATGATGATGATGATGATGATGATGATGATGATGATGATGATGATGATGATGATGATGATGATGATGATGGTGGTGATGATGATGATGATGATGATGATGATGATGATGGTGATGATGATGATGATGATGATGGTGGTGGTGGTGGTGGTGGTGATGATGATGATGACTATGGTGATAATAAATTGGCTTTACTTGGAATTGCACAAATATTGTGCAAAGTGTTGTTTGTCTGAGGCCCTTCTTGTGACTTGACAGACAGCACAAATCCCCAGTATACACAATATCTTCAATCTACATTAGAATATTGGATACTGTGTGCATCTGCTATAATAATAATAATGATAATAATAAGGATAACAATGACAAAAACAACAACAATAACTGTAATAATAATGATGATGATGATGATGATGATGGTGATGATGATAATTAAATAGTTATGGTTGGACCTTTGATCATAGATTTACTCAATAATAACAGGCCTAGAGCTAAGCAGCAACAACAACAACAACAACCTTAACCCATGGACTGTATATGGGTCTATGATATGAACTTTGTGTTTTAAAGAGATCTAAATTAAAACCTTTCATCTGTCAAAATTTTATATTGATTTATGTCCCAAACAATAGGTTAATGATGACAGATAGTTTTCTAAATTCTTCGCTATCTTCAAAATTAATTGAAACGAAGACCATGTATTTCAATAATAATATAATAACAAGGGAGTTAAAAGATTTTTAAAAATATAAAAATAAGCTAATTATTTCATAGTTTAACATTTAGTAATTTAATATTTTATCAGCAATTAGGTTCTACAGAAACAAGCTTTGCTTCTAAAGAGAAAGAACTTTGATATCTGTCACAGTATAGAAACACTTAATCCTTGAGTTCAAGCTAGCAGCATTTTTATCACTTAAGCTGTTTCATTTACATGTGTTATTGCGTATGGTTAAATGGATTATATAAACATTGGTGAGAGGCCGCAACTGGTGAAAGAAGCTTAATCTTTTCTGCTATACTCTCTTTACTCTCTTTACTCTTTTACTTGTTTCAGTCATTTGACTGCGGCCATGCTGGAGCACCGCCTTTAGTCGAGCAAATCGACCCCAGGACTTATTCTTTGTAAGCCTAGTACTTATTTTATTGGTCTCTTTTGCCGAACCACTAAGTTACGGGGATGTAAACACACCAGCATCGGTTGTCAAGCGATGTTGGGGGGACAAACACAGACACACAAACACACACATATATACATATACATATATACGCTGAGCTTCTTTCAGTTTCCGTCTACCAAATCCACTCACAAGGCTTTGGTCGGCCCGAGGCTATAGTAGAAAACACTTGCCCGAGGTGCCATGCAGTGGGACTGAACCCGGAACCATGTGGTTGGTAAGCAAGCTACTTACCACACAGCCACTCCGGCACCTATAGGTACAAGACCTGAAATCTTGGGTGAGATAGTTGATGTAATTGACTATCGATGTTATTGATTAATAATAGTCGATGTAATTGACTAATTACATCGATCCCAGTACTTGCCTGGTACTTATTTAATCAATTTTGAAAGGACGAAAGGCAAAATCAATCATAACAGAATTCAAACCCAGAATGTTGAAATGCCGTTAAGCATTTTGTCTGACATGGTAATGATTCTGCCAGCTGACCACTGTAGAGAAGCTTAATAATGATTTCAAATTTTGGCACAAGGCCAGTAATTTCAGGGGGGGGGGCTTAGTCAAATACATCGTCCCCAGTATTCAACTGGTACTTATATTATTAACCCCTGAGAGGATGAAAAGCAAAGTTGAACTCAAAACATAACGATAGATAAAATGCTGCTATGCAATTTGTCAAGTGTGTTAACAATTCTGCCACCATAATGGAACTTAATAATAATAACAAAGTTAATTCAATAAATTCTTCATTACTTTTTAAATTAATTGAAACAAAAGCCATGTATTACAACAGAAATGTCATGATAAAAGGGCTAAATGGTGACTGTCCTCTAATTTGTCAACTATTAGTGCATCAGTTGGAGCCATCAAAGTGCAAACCAATGATTTTATCAAGGAAAATTTCTTCAAACCTTGAACTACATTTCGGGAATTGCAAGCTAAGAGAAAAAAAAAAAGAACAAAACCAACTTGATATTCGGAGTGTAACTACAGACAACACACTGGCTTTCACAAAATATATTTGCACTACATATAATAGAAATTAGAGGACAAACTACTCAGCGGAAGGAAGAGCCGTCATTTACAAAGTACTAGTGCAAAGCATTATGGTACATGTATCAATCTTGAATGGATACATAACGTGGTATGGTATGGTATGGTAGGACATACACAACCAACACAACTCATGCTATTATTATTATTATTGTTATTATCATTATCATCATCATCATCATCATCATCATTATTATCATTATTATCATTATTATTATTATTATTAATATTATTATTATTATTATTATTATTAAGAGCGTGATGTGATTTTAATAGATTGTTTGAACAATATTTCGACAGCTTGTCTGTTTTTTTCAAGTCCAAAATGTAAAATGAAGCAACATAGAAATTCAAAAATGTAAACGTGGAAATCCTGCATTCTCACTTTGACAGAATGACAATGCAGGATTTCCTCGTTTACACTGTTGAATCTCTGTGTGTCTTCATTTTACATTTTAAACTTCCAAAAGACATGCGAGCTGTCGAAATATCGTTCAAACCAATACACAACCTATTACAATCACATCACCCTCTTCTTATTGTCAATTTACCTTCGTGAAGAGTTATTTCAATTTTTATAAATTATTATTATTATTATTATTATTATTATTATTATTGTTATTATTATTATTATTATTATTATTATTATTATTATTATTGTTATTATTATTATTATTATTATTATTATTATTATTATTATTATTATTATT
>NC_068990.1:15555864-15557472 GCF_001194135.2 Octopus bimaculoides
GTGTGTGTGTGTGTATTTGTATATCTGTGTTTGTCCCTCCCCCATTATCGCTTGACAACTGATATTGGAGTGTTCATGTAACCATAACTTAGCGGTTCGGCAAAAGTACTCGATAGAATAAGTTCAAGGCTTACAAAGAATAAGCTCTGGGGTTGATTTGTTTGACTAAAGGTGGTGCTCCAGTATGGCTACAGTCAAATGACTGAAAAAAATAAAAGAATAAAAGAATGCTATTATTCATCTTTCAAATTCCCTCTGTGATATTCAGAGATGCGCTACGGGTTTTATAGACAGGGAGTTATCTCCCTTGCTAGACATTGTCAACAGTGCATGGTTGGAACAAAGTGGATATCAATGGTGCTTTCCTGGAATACATGGAGAGGAATCTTTGCCATGAGGTTCCTCATGCTGCAGCAGAACTTTGACATTGATATGCAATGTTAATTGTGGTATCCCTTCTTCTAGAAACAGTATTACCCAGATTGCAGCCTAGTTGGCCATTATTTGTTGACACGAATCCTTTCCTACTAGCAAAGAAGACATTCCACCACTGAGTTTGACTTTGCCTTTCATCCTTTTGGGGTTGCTAAAATAAGTATCACTCAAATACTGGGGTCAATGTAACCAGCTTCCTCCTCTTCTCAAAACCAGCTGTTCCTGTGCCAAAATTGAAAATAGCATTTATGGTTTTAACTACTTACGGTTCTACAGTTAAAAACCAATTATTTCGGCTTCTAATGTTGCATTGTTCTAGCAGTCTTACACTTTTCTGTTTTGTCTTTGTAATCCTATAAGTTCTTAGTATTTATTATTGGACAGCATCCATGTGTGCCATTTCTTGTAATGGCTTTCCTAATTTTATTTTATGTTCAGGTATGTCATTATGTAATTTAGGTCTTAAGCTGTGTGGTCTCCATTATAAACAGAATAGGTATTTCATTAAGGAAAGAAGAATTAGTTGCTAGATTGACCAGGTCAAATAAATACATAGATTTTTGATGTGTAGTTCTAATATTAAATATTCTAAGGAGTCTCTAGAGTGAAATTTGATTGCTAGACTGAACAGGTCAAGCAAATATACAAAAGAGAACTCCTTTCCCTTTCAATGTCTTCATAGCTAGAAGCCGTTTTCATCTGTCTGGACTCTCTTACACAAATCACAATGAATATACAAAAAAAAAAAAGGAAAAAAAAAGAAATAAATTAAAAAAGATGGTAAAGAAAAAATATTGATATGTCTGGTTTCTAAATATTACTTATTGATTACATAAAAAAAAATAAAAACATAGAGAAGAAAATAAAAGAGAGAGAAAAAAGAACATGACAAAGTTGTTCCATTATCAATAAGTTGTTGAAGAACTAAGAAACATTAGAGCCGTGCCAGTTTTTAATATTACCTGGTTGTGTTGGCAGCTTCAGGTTCATATAACAATTACTTTTATTTGTTTTCCTTAGTTATTTTTATTTTTATTTTATTTTTTTTACTTTTTACTTTTCGTGTTACATTAAAGTAGCTTTGTAACAATTACTGTTTATCTACTACTACTACTACTACTACTGCTGCTTGCTGCTGCTGCTGCTACTACTACTACTACTACTACTGCTACT
>NC_068990.1:15557704-15558394 GCF_001194135.2 Octopus bimaculoides
CTACTACTACTACCACTACTACTGCTATCCAACTATTGTGGTCCAGTTTAGGTGTTACTGCTGCCAACAGCACTGGCACCTCCTTCATCAGCCACCACCACGACCATCACCACAACCATCATCCTCATCATCATCATCATCAACAGCAGCACCAGCACCACCACCACCACCACCACCACCACCACATCAACCACCACTTCCACCAAATACTGCCTCTCCACTACCAACAACAGTACCCCACTAGTAGCATCCTCGCAACCACTACCACCAATACCATTGCCATTATTACACTTGAAAGCCATATTTACTACAAAGGCTAACGTCTATCATTATTCTTGCTGCAGTATCATGGCACCACAGACATTGAGACCCGACTAATTCCTGTCTCCTTTCGAAACTTCTGCCACTTTCTTCCCGGCACAGCTATTACCATCATCATCATCATCGTCATCTTCGTCATCATCATCATAATCATCATCATCATCATCATCATTATTGTTGCTGTTGTCATCATCGTTGGCATTGTCATCAACGTAGGTGTTGTCATCATCGTCATCAACATCATTGTCATTTCCGTCATCGTCGTAGTCATCATCGACACCACCAACACCAAAACCACCACCACCATCACCAGCAACACCACCACCACCACCACCACCACCACCAGCAACACCACCACCACCACCACCA
>NC_068990.1:15558657-15566624 GCF_001194135.2 Octopus bimaculoides
CACCACCACCTCTTACACTGTCAAGGCTACCACCACCACCACCAGCACTGTCAACACAAGCATGCTTCTCCTTCTCCTCCTCCTCATCATTATCACCATCACCAACACCACCGTCATTGTTGTCATTTGCCTCGGCCACCATTACCAAGATCACCACCATGACCACCACCACTACCATCATCATCAGCACTATCATCACCCCTACCATCAACATTATCATCATATTGTCATCGCTGTCATCATCAGCAGCGGAAGCATCGTCATCACCACCACATCATTGTCGTCATCATTACCACCATCAATACCACCACTGCTGCCATTGTTGTCATCCTCATTACCATCATCACTGTTGTTGTTCTCTTCCTCTTCACCATCACCATCACAACCATCTTCCTGTTTTTTAATTGCAATTCTATGGTGACAGATTTTATCCCAGTTTTCATGATGTTGGGAAGAATGTTGTAGGTAATTGACTTGCCTTTCCTTAGAAAGGATGTCCCTATTAGAGTAAGTTATCTCCCTTGAAAGGCTTAAGCACAGCACTACTGCTATCTTACAAATGCTTGACAATTCCAAAGTACCTCTGGTACCTTAGGTGGACATTGACACTAAAGTGTTCAAGTATTGGGTTGTCCGGAAAGTTCGTTCCGATTTTTAAAGGAAAGAAAAAGGTCAATAAATACTTGGCATTACATTTTTAATCAACCAAATATGAATCATTTTGTTGCACAATGCATCTCCATCTTTCCTTTAACTTCAAAATACCCTCTTCCCAGAATTGAGGTGGTTTCATGGCAAATAAGTCGAAAAGTAAGCTACTATAAGTCGGCATGAACATTCCGGACAACCCAATAATAATCATTGCTGGTGAGGTACAAGTAAATGGAAAATGAATGCAACTGTTAAGAAAAATCTTGGATAGAAATAGTAATCGAGGGTAGATATACAGACACAGGCATGGTTGTGTGGTAAGAAGCTTGCTTTCAAACCACACAGTTTTGGGTTTAGTCCCACTGCATCACACGTAGAGCAAATGTCTTTTTCTGTAACCTTAGGCCAACCAAAGCCTTGTGAATGGATTTGATAGACAGAAACTGAAAAACTCTTGTCATATGTATACATACATACATACATACATACATGTATATACACACACACATTCACACACGTAAATGGAAATAATTAATACAACCACTACTACAAAACTTCTTGTTTAAGAGCATGTGTGTTTGAAAAAGTTAAATGAAAGTGCTCACACACTAGAAAAAACTTCTCAAAAAAGTTAGTAACATCCGGATAAAAGATTTAATAACATATTTTTTTTAATAATTTTTTTTGAAAATCACCTTTACACTTCAAAACTGTATTAAGTAATTCTCACAGACTTTCAAATATATATATATATATATATATATATATATATATATATATATAGGGGAAGAATTCACAAAATAAAACAAAAAAAAAACAAAAGATGAAGACAGGTGGTGTAGACAAGAAACAGATGTATTAGTTTAATACTCGGGAAGTTGAGGTGTGTTCTGTTAAGAACATATAAGAGTACAAATAGAACTTGTTCACCCTTAGAATTCCCAAATAGCCGGTAGTATACTTATGGTATGCTACCAATTCTAGTCTTAGGTATTCCTCCTGTGTGAAAGAAGAAACTATGGATGTTGCAGCACGGAAATCTAAATTTTGCTTACAGAGACAGCAACTGAGTATCGCCTGAAGAGATACATATAGATCTTTTTATACAGGTAGATCATTACATAATTTAATTTTAACTTTAAATCCTATATATACGATGATCTGTATGTATCGAAACATTTGTAGCGATTAAAAAGCTGCCTAACCGTACTTACTCTTCCTTTTGACTCTTTTACTTTTTACTTTATAAATATATATATATATATTAACTATATATATATATATAGTTTATAAAAAAAACATATATCAGAAAGAGGCACACTCTAAAGAATAGAGCAGTAATTATTACCACAAAAACTTTATATCTTGGACATAGAGCTACCCAAGGTTTTGCATCCACAAAGCAAAGCCTTGTGGACAGCTCGTCAGACTCTATATAAATACAAAATTTAAAATATCTATGTCGCAGATGTGAGGAAATGCTCAGAACTTGAGGAATACATCTTAATAAAAAAACTGTTAATGAAGACAGGTTATCTCCCCTGAATCAGAGGGAGGAAAAAACCCTTATAGACCGAAAGAGGCCTAACAAGTAAATGGAGAGATCCAATTTTCCAGTAAGCAGCACTTGAAGTGGATACATTTAGAAAAGACTTCTTTACGGCTGTTTAATGTGCTAGGTTTCTTATAGTCCTTAAGAATTTTGGTTCTCTCCGTGATGCAGATCTTGGAACAGCCACTTCCATCAATATACCAGCCTGGATGATCAATTAATTTCCACCTGATGTCACATAGAGTCCCTTGATCTTTGAGATGCTATACATAGCGGGCCAGGGATGCATCAAACCATCTTTCTGGGACCCTGAAGGATGACTGGTGGTTAAGAAAACGTCACTTGAATGAAGTACTTGCAGAACCAATATATTTATACACATGGGATGCGGCCCTATTCTCAACCCTGGTAACATATGGCATGGGGCCGGTCATCCCATTGGTGTCAAAGCTAAATAGTTGGTCATCTTCTGAGGTGGCGGAACTGGGAATGGCAGATACCTCCTCCAAGTCGCTGGTCCTGGATAGGTCATTATTTCTAGGTGTGGCATTTGTACTTGTGATAACATACACTCTATCTGTATCTGGGGTTTGTTCATTATCCATGGCAGTGGTACTGGGGTCTTTGGTGTCACTCTCTGTGATGCTGGTCCTGGACTGGTTTTTTTTCTCTGGGCACGGCAATTGTATTGGCATGAGAACTGGTTAATCTGCAAATAATATTGCTGTTTGATGGTACATTACAGTTATTGCGGATATCAGGTCTAGGTATCACCATAGCCTCATAGATGACCCCTTCAGACTTGCATTGGCCTCCTACTAGACAGTTATCATATACCCTGCAAGAGCAACCTGCCTCCTCCCTTGTATTGTAGGTATTCGCTAAAATGTTTTTTATATTAGGTGCACAGCTAAAGGAGACTTTTAAGTTGTGTCTGTTAAATAAATATTTACTTGTGCGTGTGAAACAATTAATACTACCACTACTACAAAAATAACAACTTCCTCTTTAAGAGCATGTGTGTTTGAAAAGGTTAAACGAAAGCACTCACACACCAGAAAAAAAACTTCTTCCCAAAAAAGGTTAGTAACATCCTGAAAAAAGATTTCATAACGTATTTAAAAAAAATAAATCTTTAAAAATCACCTTTACACTTCAAAGCAATATTAAGCAATTCTCATAGACATACATACATACATACATACATACATACATACATACATACATATATATATATATATATATACCGGAGTAAGCACATAAATGTGAAACAAGGTGGAAAATAGTACTCAAATACCAGAGGTAGAGTAATATGCTTTATTTAAAAGCAGCAGAAATATCACAAAAACTGTTACTCAGAGTTTCATGTTCCCATTCGACAGACAGTTTTGTTTAGAATGGAACAGAAATAAGGTTATAAACAAACATGAAATTAGTTTAATGGATACACATTTAAAAATGGTTTTGTTACATATGTGTATCCATTAAACTAATTTCATGTTTGTTTATAACCTTATTTCTGTTCCATTCTAAACAAAACTGTCTGATGAATGGTAACGTGAAACTCTGAGTAACAGGTTTTGCGATATTTCTGCTGCTTTTTAATAAAGTATCATCATCATCCTTATCATCGTTTAACGTCTGCTTTTCATGCTGGCATGGGTTGGACGGTTCGACTGGGGTCTGGGAAGTCAGGAGGCTGCACCAGGCCCCAATCTGATCTGGCAGTGTTTCTACAGCTGGATGCCCTTGCTAACGCTAACCACTCTGAGAGTGTAGTGGATGCTTTTTACGTGCCACCGGCACACATACATATATATATATATATATATATATATATATATATATTGAAGAATGTAGTTGTGTAAAGCCAGAACAATGCAAGAAAGTACTAAGTAAATATAAAAGGAAAAGATAACAGAACAAAGTTGCAGTTTTACTTTGTATTTCTATATTTCGGGGTGAAACCCCCTTCTTCAGGACATTCAGAAAAGCAATTACTGGAAAAAGTTGTTACTAAATATATGCATGTATGTATGTGTGTGTGTGTTTGTGTCTGTGTTTGTCCTTCACCACTGCTTGACAACTGGTATTGGTGTGCTCATGTCCCTGTAACTTAGTGGTTCAGCAAAAGAGACTGATAGAATAAGTACCAGGCTTTAAAAATCACAAAGTGCTCAGGTTAATTCATTTGACTAAAAATTCTTCAAGGTGATTGCCTCAACATGGCCATAGTGTAATGATTGAAACAAGTAAAAGATAAAAAGAAAGAAGGTATATATAAATATATATGGTGGGCTTCTACACAGTATCTTTACATCAAATTCACGGAGAGGGCCTTGGTCAACCTAGAGCTTAGTAGAAGCCACTAGCATTTAAACTGACCATATCCAACCCAAATATCTTACCTGCTTTATGTTATATCTTAGCCAGATCCAGTTTCTCACACCTACCGTACAGTATTAATCTAAACATAAACAATCTCACCATCAAAATCTGAAAGCTATGTAATAATGCATGATTAGTTCAAAACGATATGAATAAATAAGCATTATGTCTGACAGATTAATCTGAATGCTTGAGGGTTAAGGTGATACACAGTGAAATAAACTCAGAAACACATGTTGACAAAGTGAGCTACTCAAGTACACAATGATATCTGCACAACAAATATCACATAGCTAATTGAATTTTTATACTGATGATTTAACAGGGTGTATGTATTCTGGATGTGCTAGCTGATTCTGCATAATCACTAAAGATGGTGCAATTAGTTTTTTTCTTTTTGTTTTTACCTTTATAGAATTCAGACTTTTGTTGTATCATATCAATTTGTAATTTGTTTGCAAATCTAATAATGTATACTTAGAAAATTAGAAGAATAAATCAGACAGACAAATTGATAGGACAGACATGATAAATTAGATGAGGTAAATAGATAGAAAGATAGATAGATTAGATAGGATAGATAGATACATGAGATAGATACATTTGATAGAAAGATAAGTAGATTGATTAGGTAAGACAGACAGGTATGGTAAATAGATTAAGAAAAATAGTTGTAATAGATAGATAAAATAGATAAAATGATGGGTGAATAGATAGACAGAAAGATTAAGTTAGATTGATAGATAGATATCGATGGATAGATAGGTCACATAAGATCAAAGAGAGATGGACAGATAGACAGACAAACAGAAAGACAGACAGACAGATAGACAGATAGATAGATAGATAGATTGACTGATAGATAGATAGATGGATGGAAGATGGATGAATGGATAAACAGAAAGTTAAACAGCAGGATTACTAGGTAATATAGATAGATAAGATTGATAGATGATAGATAGATAGATAGATAGATAGATAGATAGATAGATAGATAGATAGATAGATAGATAGATAGATAGATAGATAGATAGATAGATAAAGTGGATAGATGGATGAATGTATTGATCGATCGATATACAGATAGATACATCTTAAATGTATGTTTATATTTATGCCAGAGTAATAGGTTTAATATGGAGGCACTAATGACCCTACTTAGCTGAACTTTCAGCATGCTTCATTATGAAAGGATTCTATGGGTGAAAGCAGTTATAATGTAGTGAGCCTCTTGAAATATGGTAAGATGGGAGAATATAGCAAAACTAGTGATGATCGGTATTGGCAGTTAATGATGCAAAGAATCCAAATGCAAGAATATGTTTATGCCTTGTAGGAAAAAAGAGATATCTAAATTTTCAGACAGTCATCACCATCATCATCATCATCATCTGCAGCAGCAGCATCACCACTATCATCATTGTCATCAGCATTACCATCATCACCATCGCCTCCTCCTTTTCCTCCATCCTTTCATCCTCATCTTCTTTTCCTCTTCTTCCTTTCCTCTTCTTCCTTTCCTCCTCCTCCTTTCCTCTTCTTCCTTTCCTCTTCTTCCTTTCCTCCTCCTTCTCCTACTCCTCCTCCCCCTCCTTCTTTCTCCCTCTTCTCTTTTCTCCTCTCCTCCTCCTCTTCCTTTCTCCCCTCTTCCTTATTATTATTACCATTATTATTATTATTATTATTATTATTATTATTATTATTATTATTATTATCATTATTCAGGTCACTGCCTGGAATCAAACTCAGAATCTTGGGCTTAGTATCCCGCGCTCTTAACCACTATGCCATATGGCGCAGTGGTTAAGCACATGGGCTACTAACCCCAAGACTCCAAGTTCGATTTCAGGCAGTGACCTGAATAATAATAATAATAATAATAATTACATTGAAAAATACCTTAAGAATGAGAACCCAGGTTTGAAATTTCCCCAAGACACTTGATGAAGGCTGGAGGGTATATCAGCTGAAATGCTGTGTTAACAACAAACAAGATGAGCACAAATCTCCATCAAATGTAAATAATGTAAATAATTCCTCATCTCTTAAATATAGATCTGTAATACTATCCATGTATAAGAAACTCCTATATTTTTTTAACCTAATTTTTGATAAAAAAAGGGTTCCTTATATGCACTAAAATATGGTATTTAATATAAACTACTCATCATATGTGGAGGTACATGGCCTAGTGGTTAGGGTGTTGGACTCATGATTGTAAGATTGTAGTTTCGATTCCTGGACTGGACGATGTGCTATGTTCTTGAACAAAACACCTCATTTCCTGTTGTTCCAGTCCACTCAGCTGGCAAAAATGAGTAATCCTGCGATGGATTGGTGTCCTGTCCAGATGAGGAATTTATATGCCACTGAAACCGGGAAACCAGTCCTTATGAGCCTGGCATGGCTTGAGAAGGAAACATTTCTTCTTCTTTACTCATCGTATATTTACTATAGTTTACCTTTCAAATACTGGATCATCTTGCTGAATTCATTTATAAAGGACCAGGTTATACGCTTCAGTTGAGAGTTAGTTGATGAGTTGATGGTTGGTCATACACTAAGTGTGTACTTATGAATGAGAGGTAATGAAGAGGAGGACTAAGTAGTGCTTTGCTTGAATGAGCAGGAATGTCTCTGACATCATAAAGTAGGTCAGTGAAACAAAAGTAGGTTGATATCTTTAAATTAGTTTGTATGTGTTTGCACATGCAGTGTGTTTGTGTGTGTGTGTCTGTGTTAGTACGTATGTATTTCACTTGTAAATCTATATGTGTGTATAGATTTGAGGGTATGTGGGTGTTCTGTTAATATTCTAGCATGGAATTCAATGCAAAAATATTGTAGGTTGAAGATAATCCATGTAGAAATTTTTACCTTCAGACTGATATTCATCATTCAAGGTGATTTTGATTTATGTGTGTGAGTAATAGGTCATCTTGAAGATGATGAAGAGGAGCATGTATGAAAATGAAACAGAAATTGGAGAAGAAATTGAACTAAAATAAAGACGGACAGATGGGTAATTAGATAAGTAAAGAGATAGATAAGGAAGGTAAGAGACTTAGATAAGATATTTAGATAAGAGAAATAGATATATAAGATGGATATATTGTGAGATGGATGAAACAGATAAGGCAGATAGACAGGAGATATGGATAGCTGAGATATTTAGACAGACAGACAAATAGACATGCAAACAGATAGATAGATAGATAGATAGATAGATAGATAGATAGACAGACAGATGGAGATACAGACAGATGGAGAGAGAGACAGACAGGTACATAGACAGACAGACAGACAGATACATAGATAGACAGACAGATACATAGACAGACAGACAGACAGATAGATAGATAGATAAATATATATA
>NC_068990.1:15566926-15568810 GCF_001194135.2 Octopus bimaculoides
AGAGAGAGAGACAGAGAGACAGAGAGAGAGACAGAGAGACAGAGAGAGAGAGAGAAAGAGAGATAGAGAGATGGCTGAAAGCTTGATAGATGGACAGACATGGATATCTCCGACTATATTGATTTCTCAAGCACCAAAGATAAACATATCCCTCAATCACTGTCTTTCTTCAATAGCCATATTCCTTTCTACATATGTTATATCAATAATTACCCTCTTAAATTTACTAAGACATGAAATATATACTAATTTACCAACACGGAATATTTTTTCTTTTCAGCTGATAGATGAGTTGAACAAAGAAACTGCCTGCTACAGTGCACTTGCGATTGGTCTTGGAGGTTCGCACGATTCCCCAAATTTAAGGAATGAACTGAAGAGAGTACGAACCAAGTCTTTTCATTTGGCTAAACAGACTTTGGAAATTTTAACACAGCTTTATCAAAGGTATTTCGCCAATTTTCTTCTGTAGTCACAAGGGCCTGAAATTTTAGGGGAGGTGGGAGCTTGTCAATTACAAATAAGGGTACTTGATGTAACCTGACATTAGGAATTTTTCTTCCCAACAGTTCAATCTTTTGTGTGTAAATGAAATGATAACAATAATGCTGGTGGTGTTGGTGGTGGTGGTGGTATTGGTGGTGGGGGTGGTATTGGTGGTGGTGGTGGTATTGGTGGTGGTGGTGGTATTGGTGGTGGTGGTGGTAAAGATAATGATATGAGAATTCCTATATCTTTTTATCCATTAGCTTGATACGTCATTTAACATGAAGATATTCTTTACATTTATGCTTTACTTACATATTGACTCTGACGCAACTATAAGTCTTAATCTTCTTCATATACAATTGGTGTAATTTAGCATGAATAGGTTAATCACTTAAACTGTTCATTTGTTAGTAATAATTATACTGTAATTGCACTAAGTATCTAGAATATTGGCAATTAATTAAGCTCAAAGCTGAAGCTACACTTTGTAATGGAGATAATGACTGAATGAAATAACCTCAGAATACTAGGAAATTCTACATGTTCACTCAATCTGCTAAAAATAGCAACCAAATTTTCTTCAAATCAAGTCCTACTATATTAAAAAAGCAAAAAAGAAAAGGGAAGACATATTGGTTAATGCAGGGGTTTTCAAACTGTGGTCCGCGGACCACAGGAGGTCCGCAAGGACAAGACAGGGGGTCCGTGGACAGCAAATACTTTTTATGGGCAATTTGATTTTATGTATGTTTTTTAATCGAAATCTTTTAATTGACAATAAACCTATTTGTTAAATACTGTTAAATAAATAAATGTAAAAATATATGTTATTTTAAGCAAATATTTATGTATAAATTTCATAAAGCCTGAAATATAAAGAGGTCTGCAAGTCAAACAGTTTGAAAACCCCTGGGTTAATGTAGTCCTAGATATTCTCATAAGAAATGTGGGATGATTACAGATGATATGTCTTTGATCAAGGGTCTCTTTAATCAGAACTGGCTGGCAGGTAAAAAAACAACAACAGCGATGATATCGACAATAGCAACAACAGTGTTGACGATAATGACAACAACAACAACAATAACAGCAACTGGTATAGCTATAATACAGTTCAGCTGTTCCTGTAATGCAGAAAAAGAAGGAGTTACAAAAAAAGGAGGCAGGTGCTGGAAAGACCCTGGCTTTGAGTAAAAGAAAATACAGGAGGATCAGTTAATTATGATTCTATTCAACATAATCCTCTCTCAAGTTAACACACTTATTGCAATGATCCTTCATTTTTTCTAAGCTCTGTAAAAGAACTTGGAAGGTTGGACCTTCAGCCAGGCCTTTCACAATACCCTTAAAGCCAGGAGCTTTTCAGCACTCCACGAATACATACATGTATTGTAT
>NC_068990.1:15568820-15572986 GCF_001194135.2 Octopus bimaculoides
CTTGACTGAGGACTGGCAAGCCAGAAGGCTGCACCAGGCTCCAATCTGATCTGGCAGAGTTTCTACAGCTGGATGCCCTTCCTAACGCCAACCACTCTGAGAGTGTAGTGGGTGCTTTTACGTGCCACCGGCACGAGGGCCAGTCACACGGTACTGGCAACGGCCACGCTCAAAATGGTGTATTTTACGTGCCACCTGCACGGGAGCCAGTCCAGTGACACTAGCAACAAAAAGGTGTTTATATATATATATATATTGGTGGCATGTCAAAAGCAATATCTGAACATGATCAATGCCAGGACTGTCTGACTGGTTCCTGTGCTGGTGGCACGTAAAAAGCACCCACTACGCTCTCGGAGTGGTTGGCGTTAGGAAGGGCAGCCAGCTGTAGAAACATTGCCAGATCAGACTGGTGCCTGGTGCAGCCGCTGGCTTTCCAGACCTCAGTCAAACAGCCCAACCCATGCCAGCATGGAAAAACAGACGTTAAACAATGATGACGATGATGATGATGATGATGGCATATTCATATGTATATGATAATGATAATAATAAAAATAATAACAATAATAATAATAATAATAATAATACTAAATAAATAATTTGTACAAATGCATATAATTCGCTTAGTGTGTTTAAATGTTGAGTAGAGCACCGGCACAGTCTAGGCTACCTGTTGCCATCCGTAGTTGTGGTACACTTCCGTTGGATCTACTTCAGGAACTCTGCTGTGGCAGTTATGGTAATAGTATTAATTAATGGTAAGGTGGTGAGTTGGCAGAAACGTTGGGTGAAATGCTTCGCAGTATTTTGTCTGTCTTTACATTCTGAGTGGAATACATCTGATGGTTTTCATGGACTGCCATGTTGGCTTGGTGATAACTATTAATATTCAGTACCGCTGCCGTAGTCTCCTTTAGAGAGTTTTAGAAATATTAATATTTCTATTTTTGAAAACCAGTGGATGTATTCCACTGAATTTAGGTAAATAATCCTTTGTACAGACTGTCAGTAGCGACGCCTGCTGGGTTTGGCTGCTCTACATTGATAAGGGGGAAATACCCCGAAACTAGTCTGTAGATGCCAGATCAGCAAGGTGAAGCAGCTGACCTCCCCTGTTCGAAGGTTATAAAGGACACAGGTACATGTGTCACATAGCTAGCTAGAGGCGATGGCCTCTTGGAGCTAATCAATGGCAGCATGCGTCCTATTTTTCTGGACTGCCATGTTAGCTTGGCGTTAACTATTAATATCCAGTACTGCTGCCGTAGTCTCCTTTAGAAAGATTTAGAAATATTAATATTTTTAAACAAACATCACTGTCTTAAAATCAGTGGTGCTCATTTCCAGTCTTCCATGAAAACATGTCTGGGCTATAGAGTAATATTACCTTGCAGAAAAGCAGGTGATGGTTGGTGACAGGAAGAGTATCTGGCCATAGAAAATATGCCTCAATGAATTCCATCTGACCTATGCAAGCGTGGAAGAGTGGAAGTTAAAATTACAATGACAACAATAATGATGATGTTAGTGATGATGATGATGATGATGATGATGATGATGAAGATGCTAATGACTATGATGACAATGTTGATGATGATGATAACGATGATGGTGATGATGATAACAACGATGATGATTAGTGTAATGAAGATGATGATGATAAAGATGTGGATAATGATGATGATGAATATGATGACAAAGATGAAAGCAACAATGACGGTACTGATGATGACAACGACGACAATGACGATGATGAAGATGATGACAATGATGTTGATTAGTGTAATGAAGATGATGATAAAAATAATGATGATGATAATGATGATGATGACGACGATGACGACAAAGTAAACAACATTGATGATGGTAATGATGACGACAATGACAATGATGATGATGATGATGATGACGATGGTAATGTTGATGATGATAATGATGAAGATGATGATGGTAACAATGATAATGACGATGATGAAGATGATAACAATGACGATGATGATGATGACGACGACGACGACGACGATGGCAAAAAACGATGATGATGACGAATTCAATCTCACAGCCGTGTTTCTGCCAACATTGCATTGCATTATATAACACACATTATTATATTATATTACAACATTTAATATTATATTCTAAGCATTTTTGAGATTAAATTCATTGAAGTGCTGTAAATATTAAGTAACAAACAGTAAGGAAAGAAGCTGGTTTCCAAGAGAAAAAGATCATTTTTAAGGAAACATCATCTCAGAAATACAAGATCCTAAAATAAAAGGCTGCTTGAGAAATGATTAATTTATAAAATATCACAAAATACTTTTTATATTCTTTTGGAAATGCATCTGAATATCTTTTTTGTTTACCTTTCACTTGTTTCAGTCAGTAGACTGAGGCCATACTGGGGCACTGCCTTGAGGAAATTTAGTCGAATGAATCAATTTCTGTACTTTTTTTAAAGACGAATACTTATTCTATTGGGCTTTTTTGTTGATCTGCTAAGTTACAGGGATGTAAACACAACTATACTGGTTGTCAAGCATTGGTGACATTGTATCCGCCCCTACCACATAGATAAATACATAAATAAATGAATATATAAATAGTATTGAATTGAAGTGTTTGGTGGTATAATAATGATGTGTCCATTTATTTTTATCATGCTCCTGTATTCTAGAATATGAAGACAGTCTCTATGGGATTTCATTTCGGGGAGAAAGAAATTGTCTCTGTAGAGCTGCTGTGTGTAAAAAAAAATAAAAAACATTGATCCAACTTGCAAGAGACATCAGCAGATTGAGAGACATCGTGTTATGGCATTATTTCGGTCTTTCGCACTTCCTCTGCCACCTTGTGTTCATGCTGCTTTGTCATCATCATCATCATCATCTTCATGTTCCTTTTTCTCCCACTTGTCATTGTCAGCATTGCCATCAGTGTAATCATCATCATCCTAATCATCATCATCATCATAGTTATCATCATCATCATCATCATCAGTGTAATCTTGTATCATCATCATCCACAGCACCATCGTCATCAACATCATCGTCAGCATCATCACCACCATCCTCGTCGTTGTTGTCGTCATCATTATTATCATCATCACCATCCTCACCACCACCACCACTACCACCACCACCACCGCCACTACCACCACCACCACCATCATCGTCATTGCCATCATCACCTCCACAGCTGTGTGAAAAAGTGTTGCACTCTAAAGGTGGAGGGAACCTGTGGAAGAGGTAAATCCAGGAAGACATGGAACAAGGTGCTGAAGCACGATCTTCTAATGTTGGATCTCACAGAGGCAATGACAAATGACTAAAATCTTTGGCAATATGCTGTGCTTGAGAAGACCCATCAAACCAAGTGAGATTGTAGTCATGGCTGATGCCAGTGTTGTGTAACCGGCCCGTTAAAAGCACCGTTTAAACATTGGGCGATACGTTGTGCTTGTGAAGACCTGTTGAGCCGAGTAAAATTGCAGTCGTGGCCAATGCCAGTGCCGTCTGACTAGCACCTGTGCTGGTGGCACATAAAAAGCACCATTTGAGCATTGGGCCTCATGGATGCCGAGACCGATGATCTAGACCGTTGGCGGTATATTGTGCTTGTGTAGACCTGTTAAGCCAAGTGAGACCATAGTCGTGGCCGATGTTAGTGTCAGGTCAATGGCCTTCGTGCGGGTGGCACGTAAAAGCACCCATTATACTCTCGGAGTGGTTGGCATTAGGAAGGGCATCCAGCCGTAGAAACCTTGGCAAATCAGATCAGAACCTGGTGTAGCTCCCTGGTTTACCAGTTTTCAGTTAAATTGTCCAACTCATGTCAGCATGGTAAAACAGATGTTAAATGATGATGATGATTAATAATAACAATATTAATAATAACAATTAATATAATCTAATCATAAGTAAGTGAAATTATGCTAAATACAGCTAAATAAATAATAACATTATTAATTGTATTGGGGATAAGTGAAATCCAGATGATCACCTCAACAGCACTTCATGCAGGAGCCTGGCTAGCAAAGTATTTTAATAGCAGAGTAAAGGTTACACATTTTAATCAGCCAAAGAATGATTGGTTATACTCCAACCAATTATTATGGAAGCACTCAGCTAATCCAATGCACAAATACCAAATAGGTGAGCTTC
>NC_068990.1:15574791-15579154 GCF_001194135.2 Octopus bimaculoides
CACCACCACCATCACCACAACAACTACCATCACCATGACCTCTATGGCATGTTACCTCCTCCCCCACCACCACCACCACCACTAATTCGCATAGCTGTCAGCAATTGGTGGTCTGGGAAAGAGTGGTGGGTGTAACTGTGCGATAAGAAGTCTGTTTCTCAACCACATGGTTTTGGGTTCAGTTCTATTGCATGGCATCTTGAGTAAGAATCTTCTGCTGTAGCTGGAGGCCAGAGCCATTTACATATACTTGAGGGCACCAAAACCTTTTAAGAAATTAATACCTCCAGGCTTGCTAGTCTCTGTCTTTACCTGTCCAAGTTAAATATTTACAACAGCCATTCTTACCTCTTAATGACAGCAGCTATCTACTCATATCGCTTCCCTCTTGGTTCCCCTTCTCTTCTTCTTCATTCCTAATGACCTCATACGATTCCCATTCCCACACATTTGACCTCATCCGTTCTTTTTCCTACTTCTTGATTGTCATATTTATTCAAACATTTATTTTTTTGTTCTTCTGGCTTTGCCATTCTTTTCAGCTCATATCTGTGGTGAGTTAACTTGGGAATTGCAAGTGACAATGTAACCTTCATGTAATTAAAATATTCTCAGCCTGATAAATAGCTGAGTCAAGTACTGCTAATTGAGTAATTCTTACTTCAGATGATCAGCTAGCTAAGAAACATATATAACCTGGAATTCACCCATTCTACTCCATCAATTTGGATTTTTATTTGCATTCATAGCAACTCTAGTTGCTAACTGAACTATACAAAACTTTCAGCTTATTACATTACCTTGTCACTTCGATATGGGAAAAATGTGTAACATTTGATGCCAATAAATTGTTATTGTTTCTGACTGTACACAGTCCACTTTTTGTTTTCTATACCAGCCATGGACTGCTTGAAGCTTATAAACTTCCAGCACTTGGATCCCTAGATCTTACCCTTATATATCGATATATGTATCATCATCCTCATCATCATCATTGTTCAATGTCTGCCTTCCATGCTGGCATGAGTTGGCTGTATATATATATATATATATATATATATATATATATATATGTATGTATGTATGTAAATATCTTTTATTGTTTACTTGTTTCAGTCATTAGACTGTGGCCATGCTGGAGCACTGCTTTAAAGAATTTTAGTTGAAGGAATCAACTCCAGTATTAAAAGTTTTTTTTAAAGTCTGGTGCATATTCTATCAATCTCTTTCACTGAAATACAACCAACACCAGTTGTAAAACAGTGGTGGGGGACAATGACACACACACACACACACGATAGGCTTCTTTCAGTTTCCATTTGCCAAATTCATTTTGGTTGGCCTGATGCTATAACAGAAGACACTTACTTGCCCAAGGTGCCACAGAGTGGAACTGAACCCTGAACCATTTGGTTGGGAAGCGAGCTTCTTACAACACAGCCATAACTGTACATACACACACACAAAATAATGAGTATGATCATTACTTGTTAATGAGCTGTAAAGCTTCATTATCTTTATACGCATAAAGAGAAATATGCTCACACACAATCAGAGCACAAATGAGTGAGTGAGCAAGCCAAAGAGAGAGAGAGAGAGAGAGAGAGAGAGAGATAGAGAGTGAGAGAGAGAGAGAGACAGAGAGAGACAGACAGACAGACAGACAGACAGACAGAGAAAGAGAGAGAGAATGAGAAAAATCATTAATGTCTGATGTTAAATAAATCAGCGCATTGAATCTGCGACACCAAATAACTGGCACCACAATCATCATCATCATCATCATCATCATCATCGTTTAACGTCCGCTTTCCATGCTAGCATGGGTTGGACGATTTGACTGAGGACTGGTGAAACCGGATGGCAACACCAGGCTCCAGTCTGATTTGGCAGAGTTTCTACAGCTGGATGCCCTTCCTAACGCCAACCACTCAGAGAGTGTGCCAAAACATCTCATACCAAATTAGAAGACACTTTTCTAGTATGCTGTACAGTGGGAATGAACCTGGAACCACATGCTTGTGAGGTGAAGTCCTGAAACCATACGACCACACTGGTTTAAACAAACTGGCTTTCTCAGTCTCTCAGGTTTGTGTGAAACTATTGACTTAAGAAGTTATAGAAAATCCATTAGTTTTTCTCAACAACCTGTTTTCTATCTCTAGTTTATTGTTCCAAACAACCTTAATAACAAAATGTAGTGTCTTGCTCATTAATTTGTCTTAGAGTCTTTGAAGAGAGTATTTATTTTCTTTTAAGATAATTTCATGTGAAAAATTCAACAATAAGGAACAACGCAATGTATAATATTGATTAAGCAATTTGCTCATAATTGCAACACAAAAGCTACATTGATAGCAGTATTAACCAGCTTAGCTCATAGGTCAGGTGTGTTTAAATTATCACAATCATTGAAGTAGTTGGTTTTTAAGGACATTATGGCTGTTGCTGTAAACAGTTCTTTGACATAAAGATAGATAAATTATTGATTTTATTTTTGATTTACAAGACACAGACATCTGGGTGTATAGGTGAAGCTATGAATCTGATAACATATGGATCTATGCATTTATAAAGAAATTATTTAGACAGAGGAAGGGAAGGAGAAGGACGAGGAAGTGGAAGAGTTAACAACATCAATATTTACATGTTGTTCCATATTTGGTGTAATGGATTTGGTCGTCTTTTAGTTTGAGATTGTTAGATGACTGTAATAAAAAGACATACACACATATATATGAATGCGTGTCTGTGCATACATGTGTGTGTGTGTATGCGCGCGTATATGTGTGTATGTGTGTGTGTGTGTGTGTGTGTGTGTGTGTGTGTGTAGCCTTAGCCTTATGTGATGGTTGTAAGGCGGTGAGCAGGCAGAATTGTTAGCACACAGGGCGAAATGCCCATCACTACGTTCTGAGTTCAAATTTTGCCGAGGTCAACTTTGCCTTTCATCCTTTCGGGGTTGATAAATTAAGTATCAGTGAGACACTGGGGTCGATATAATTGACTAGATCTTTCCCCACAAATTTCAGGCCTTGTGCCTAAGGTAGAAAGGACTATGTGATGGTTGTAAGGTGGCGAGCTGGCAGAATCATTAGCATGCCAGGTGAAATGCTTAGCGGTATTGCGTCTGCTGCTACATTCTAGGCTCAAATTCCACAGAGGTTGACTTTGTCTTTCATCCTTTCGGGGTTGATGAATTAAGTACCAGTCAAGTACTGGGGATGATGTGATTGACTGTCCCCTCCTGCCAAATTTCAGGCCATACATAAAAACCATGCCACTGCAGACCTTGCTGGTGATGGTGCCATATAAAAGTATCCTGTTCACTCTGTTACGTGGTTGGTGTTAGGAAGGGCATCTGGCCATAAAAACTATGCCAAATCAGACATTAGAGGTTAGGACAGTCCTCTGGCTTATTGGTTTCTGTCAAACTGTCCATCCCAGGCCAGCATGGAAGATGAATATCAAATGATGATGATGATGATGGAATGATGATAATATATATGACAGTCTTCCACACAGTTTTCGTCAGCCATATTCACAAGGCATTGATCATCATGGGGCCATAATAAAAGACACTTGCCCAAGGTGCCATGTGTGTGACTGAACCCAAAACCATATGGTTGTAAAGCAAGCTTCTTAACCACACAGCTATACCTGCACCTGTTAAAACGTACCCGGGCTGGTGACACATAAAAAGTATCTGTGCTAGCGTCATGTAAAAAGCACCTGTGCTGGTGCCACTTAAAAGGCACCAGGGCTGGTGTCACATAAAAAGCATCTGTGTTTGTTCAACATCAAAAGCACTTGGGCTGGTGCCACTTAAAAAGCACCCATTACACTCTTAGAGTAATTGGCATTAAGAAGGGCATCCAGCTGTAGAAACCATGCCCAAACAAATGATGGGAGCCTGGTGCTGCTCTACAGCCGGCCAGCTCTTGTCAAACCGTCCAACCCATGCCAGCAGGGAAAGCGGATATTAAACGATGATGATTATGATGATGATAACGATTCTTACACATTCACATTTTTTCTCTCTCTCTCTCTTTCTCTCGCTCTCTCTCTGTCTGTCTGTCTTATACACACTCACATGCACACACTCTTTCATACACACTCACACACGCATTCTTTCTCTCTATATCTCTGTCTCATACAGACACACACACACACATACACACACACGCACATACTCACACGCATACATACACACACACGCACATACATGTGTGCACACATGCACACACACACACACGCACATACACTTACATACGCACACACACACGCACATACACACACATGCACATATGCACACATGCACATATGCACACATGCACACACACACACACACGGACAGACACAC
>NC_068990.1:15580484-15581589 GCF_001194135.2 Octopus bimaculoides
GCGATGATAATGATAATGCAGATGAGGTGGAGAGTGATGGATAGTTATCGAAGAATATGAAAATGATGATGATGATGATGATGATGATGATGATGATGGTGACGATGACAATGACAAGGATGATGATGACGTTGACAACAACGATGATGATGGTGATTGTGATGATGACAAAGACAATGATGATTATGATGATGATGATGATGATGATGATGATGGTGATGATGGTGAGGAGGAGGAAGAGGAAGGGAAAAAGAAGAGGTTGCCGGTGACAATAATGATGATGAGGATGATGATGACAATAACAATGATGACAGCAAAGACAACATCGGCGATGATGATGATGATAATGATGACGACGACGATGACAATGATGATGATGACGTTCATGATAGTAGTGGGGTGGGAGTGGTGAGGATTTTGTGTATGTGTGTGTGGGAGGGGGTGAGGAATATTGTCGAAAACGACATACAGTGATTGTAATACATCAAATTCTAACATTGTTCCCTTTAAATACATCATAAATATTCATTTCTAAGAAATTACCAAAAAGTTACATTGTTCATATCTCTTTTATTCACAGGACAGAATATTCTTTGCCGAAAAGAAAAAATTTGGAAAATTTATTTCATGTATTATGTTCTTCTATAGAAATATTTATTCCACATTTGACGAAAACGATTTTTCTTTTGTCTGAATTCCCATTAAATAACTGTAAGTATTCATTTTCAATCAAAGTTTTATTTTTTCTTCTGTTCTTGTTATTTTTGGTGATAGGTGGCTACAAGCAAGCTTGCTGTTGATGTTCGTGATATCATAACTTCATTGATATCATAATAACCAGGCTTGATAATACATACATAAACTCACACACACACATCAACATTATATATATATGTATGTATAAGCTAATGTCAAACTGTGAGAATGAGTGCTCGACAACACACTGGGGGATGAATATTTTTGATTTGTGGGTTAACAAGGCTGCCATTGGTTTCATGCTGTGAGAAAATTTCTTGCCACATGGGTCATCGGTACTGATTTCCATCTTCAATGAGAATATATGTGTGTGCGTGTATGCATATATATATATATATATATATATATA
>NC_068990.1:15582011-15582749 GCF_001194135.2 Octopus bimaculoides
ATATATATATATATATACATACACATATACATAATATATATGTATATATATTTGGAATTTATGAAAAAACAAAACAAAAGATGAAGACAGGTGTGTAAACAACAAACAGATGTATTAGTTTAACACTCAGGAAGTGAGAAAGTCTTTTACATTTCGAGCCTATGCTCTTCCACAGAAAGAAACACAGAAATAAACAGTGCGAGAAAATGAAAAAAGGTTTAGGGACTACCCACAATCATTGCTTTTTTGTTCTTTTGTCTTTGTTGTTGTACCCATTCGCTTGCTTTCTCCCAAAATATTTAATGCTCTTAGCTTAGAATCTTGGGGCCAGCTAGATTTGAACAGTCTCAAGAGTAACTGGCTGAAATTGTAAGAATGATCGAGAAACTCAACTGATGAGAAAAGGCCATGAATGGCCCTTCCTTGTTTTTTCCTGTCTGTCTTTGTATCGTGTATCTGTCCAGATGTTTTATTGTTGTTTGTTGCACTCTTGTTCCATTTTTTTTATTTATATATAGATACATCATCATCATCATCATCATCGTTTAACGTCCGCTTTCCATGCTAGCATGGGTTGGACGATTTGACTGAGGACTGGTGAAACCGGATGGCAACACCAGGCTCCAGTCTGATTTGGCAGAGTTTCTACAGCTGGATGCCCTTCCTAACGCCAACCACTCAGAGAGTGTAGTGGGTGCTTTTACGTGTCACCCGCACGAAAACGGCCACGCTCGAAAT
>NC_068990.1:15582789-15583996 GCF_001194135.2 Octopus bimaculoides
AGTCATCGCCTCGGTGAGGCCCAATGTATGAAGGTCTTGCCTCACCACCTCAGCCCAGGTCTTCCTGGGCCTACCTCTTCCACGGGTTCCCTCAACTGTTAGGGTGTGGCACTTTTTCACGCAGCTATCCTCCTCCATTCTCACCACATGTCCATACCAGCGCAATCGTCTCTCTTGCACGCCACAACTGATGCTTCTAATGTTCAG
This sequence comes from Octopus bimaculoides, assembly GCF_001194135.2. Lineage (NCBI taxonomy): Eukaryota > Metazoa > Mollusca > Cephalopoda > Octopoda > Octopodidae > Octopus > Octopus bimaculoides. Next base: position 15,582,997 of record NC_068990.1, read on the forward strand.
CTTTTCTCTCAAGATACTTACACTCTGACGGGTATTCACATTGACATTACACATCCAACGGAGCATACTGGCTTCATTCCTTGCGAGCTTACGTATGTCCTCAGCAGTTACAGCCCATGTTTCACTGCCATGTAGCATGGTTGTTCTACATACATATATATATGTATATGTGTGTGTGTGCGTGTGTGTGTGTGTATACATATAAATATATACATATATATACATACATTCATACATACATACATGTATATATATATATATATATATATATATATATATATATATATATATATATATATATATATATATATATATATATATCCATGTATGTATATGTATATATATATATATGAGGGGTTACTTTATAGGTATTGTGAAAGGCCTGGTTGGAGGCACAACCTTCCGAGACCTTTTACTGGGCTTAGAAAAACTGAAGGATCACTGCAATATGTGTGTGAATCTGAGAGGGGAATATGTTGAATAAAATCATAATTAACTGATCTTCCTGTATATTCTTTTATCCAAAGACAAGAACTTTTCAGCACCCTCTCGTATCGTATGTATATAAACAGATGCACACACACACACACACACACACACACACATACACATATGTCATCAACATCATCATTACCATCTTTGATTAACATTTGTTTTCCCATGTTGGCATGAGTTGGATGGTTTGACAGGATCCACTGAGGCGTAAGGCTGTGTTGTGCTCTGTACTAGCTTTGGCATAGGTTCAATGGTTGAATGCCTCTCCTAATGTCAACCACTTTACAGTGTACTTTTCATGCCATCAGCACTTGAGGGGCTGCCAAGTAACTTGTAGGATGTATCTATCTATCTATATATTTGTTTGTATATATGCATGTGTGTGTGTTTATGTGTGTGTACATGTACATATAGATACATATGTATGATACCTACACACACACACACACACACATATGTATATATATTTGTATATATATGTGTGTGTGTATATATATATATATAT
>NC_068990.1:15584692-15585146 GCF_001194135.2 Octopus bimaculoides
ATATATATATATATATATATATATATATATATATATATATATATACACACGTACATACATACATATATGTTTACGTATAGTAGCCCATAACTATAATTATATTTTTATTATTATATACGTAAAAGAATTAATGTTACCTAAACAGTAATTTTTAAGTGCTAGGCCAGTGATATAATCATTTTTATGATTATATCCTTATCTAATAAATATATATATATAATCTTTTATCTTTTACTTCTTTCAGTCATTTGACTGAGGCCATGCTGGGGCACCATCTTGAACGGTTTTTTGTTAAACAAATTGACTCCAGGACTTATTTGTTAAGCCTAGTACTAATTCTATCAGCCACTTTTGCCAAACCTCTAAGTTACAGGCAAGTAAACATGTCAACACTGGTTGTCAAGTGGTGGTGGTGGGACAAACACAGACTCAAAGAGCCCCCCCCACCATATAT
>NC_068990.1:15585156-15587072 GCF_001194135.2 Octopus bimaculoides
GACAAACACAGACTCAAAGAGCCCCCCCCACCATATATATATATATATATATATATATATATATATTATATCCACACACACACACACACACACATACATACATGACGGTCTTCTTTCAGCTTCCATCTACCAAATCCACTAACAAGGCTTTGATTGGCCTTAGGCTGTAGCAGAAGACACTTGCCATGCAGTAGGACTGAACCTAGAACCATGTGGTTGGGAAGCTTGCATTTTACCACACAGCTATGTGTTTCTGTGTGAAGATCTATCTATCTATCTATCTATCTATCTATCTATCTATCTATCTATCTATCTATCTATCTATCAGTCTGTCTGTCTGTCTGTCTGCATATCTATCTATCTACCAATTTGTATTTGTCCCCTCTGTGTTTCAGCCCGGTGTGGCCAATAAATAAAGTTATATACCTATATATCTATATATACTATCTGAACATGATTGATACCAGGACTGCCCGACTGGCAGTGCCACCATGCTGTTGGCACAGAAAAAGCACCATCCGAATGTGACTGATGCCAGTACCCTCTGACTGGCTCCCATGCTGGTGGCACATAAAAAGCACCATCTGAACGTGATTGATGCCAGGCCTGCTTGACTGGCTCCTGTGTTGGTGGCACATAAAAAGCACCCACTACACTCTTGGGGTGGTTGGCGTTAGGAAGGGCATCCAGCTGTAGAAACTCTGCCAGATCAGATTGGATTCTGGTGCAGCTGCTGGCTCTCCAGATCTCAGTCAAACCGTCCAACCCATGACAGCATGGAAAACGGACATTAATCAATGATGATGATGATATATATATATACATACACACACACACACACACACACACACACGTACACACACACACACACACATATATATATATATATATATATATATATATATTATATATATGTATATGTCTTTCTTAAAATGGAAAATATGATTTTAATCTTAACTGTAATCCTTTTGATACTGCCACGTATGAGACTGCTTATATTTCTATCATACAAAAACAACTTACTGTAAATTCCTCTTCGCTCTCTAATACACATTTCAATTTTGCTACTTAAATTATCTTAGAAACCTATAATACTATAATGCTACGCCTAGCACACAGTGTTACAGAATTGTTACAAGAGTAGATATTCTACTATTATCCAATACATTAGATTTTTAAAATGTCATTTTATATAGAATATATTGATCTCCACTACCTCCTCTGTATCATGGCTTATGAACAGAAGAAGTCTTGTGGTGGATCATGGATGGTTCAGTCATAGCTGTGTGGTTAAGAAACTTGCTTTGCAACCATGTGGTTTTGTGTTCAGTTTCTCTCTGTGGCACTTTGGGCAAATTTCTTCTACTATAGTCCCAGGTCAACCGATGCCTTGTGAGTAAACACATTACACAGAAACTGTGTGGAAGCCTGCCACAGATACATAAATATATACATATATAATATTATAAATAATATATAAATATATATGCATATGTACATACACATATATATGTACACACATATATTTGTATATACGTGCACATATGGGCACAGGATACCACGGAACATAAACAACATAAAATAAGCATAAAATACGAAAACAACATGAAACACGAAATATAACATGGAATATGAACCGTTTTTGTGAACAATGAAATAAACAAACGGAAAACAAGACAAGCAACATGAAAAAACGACCCTTCATCAGTTGTTGGCTGTTTTTGTACTCTGTATTTTGAGCATTTCACAAGATATGTTTTCGACATAACAGTTGCTCCTGTAAATCAAATTAAATAAAATTTGGGATTTTTGTAGAGGGTTAAAGTTGGTGTATATATATATATATACTCTTTATTCTTTTCCTTGTTTCAGTCTTTTGACTGTGGCCATGCTGGAGCACCGCCTTTAGTCGAGCA
>NC_068990.1:15587165-15589007 GCF_001194135.2 Octopus bimaculoides
ACAAACACATACACACATACATATATATATACATATATATGACGGGCTTCTTTCAGTTTCCGTCTACCAAATCCACTCACAAGGCTTTGGTCGGCCCGAGGCTATAGTAGAAGAGTCTTGCCCAAGATGCCATGTAGTGGGACTGAACTCGGGACCATGTGGTTGGTAAGCAAGCTACTTACCACACAGCCACTCCTATATATATATATATATATGTGTGTGTGTGTGTGTATGTTGAAGAGATTGGTATGAGTTGCCTTGTCTAGGTTTGCCTTCAGCACCTCCTTCACCAAGTTGAACGTTCCCCATCTTGCTCTTACCCTTCATGGGATCTCATTCTCCATCTCTCATCTCATAGTCACTTCATGACTGACATACACATAGCTGCTCATCTCTTCTATTTCATTGCCTCCGACTCTTAGGTGACCATTTGGTACGCCCTCACACCATACGTACTTGGTTTTTATATGGTTGATCTTCAGGCCAGTCACCAAACTCCTGAAATCCAGTTAGTCCAACATTGTTTGCAGCTGATGGGTGCTTTCCAGCATTAGTGCTATGTCATCAGTAAATCTTAGATGGGTGAGCAGCTCGCTGTTTATCCTTATGCCTTGCTTGTAATGCTATATGCATGTGAGACTTGGGCCTTGATGAAGAGAGAAGAACAACATCTGCTTATGACACAGAGACACAGAAGCAGGGAATCGCGCTTAAAGATCACATCCGGAATGAGTAGATCAGGGATAGATAGAACAGGAGATGAACACCATGATGATGTGGTATTCATCACAGAATACATGACATCATCGTGACATGAACTAGTTATGTTGCAAGGTTCACAGACAATTGGTGGACCTGTGCAGTTGCTGAGTGTTACCCGAGTGAACGGAAGAGACCACTCAGAAGTGCTCCAATCAGGTGGGTAGATGATCTAAGGAAGATGTTTAGAACAATGTAGAGGAGCTGACTTGGCACCAGATAGCCTGGCTGATTCAGGTGATATGTGTATGTATGTGTGTATGTACATATGTATGTATATACAAATGTAGGTGTCTTTGTCTTCGTCTGCCTATCATTCGATAACCAATGACAGCTTGTTTATATTTGCATAGTCTAGTGTCTTGGCTAAGAAGACTGAAGTACCAAACTCAGAAAATACACACTGTAGCCGATTGCTTGACTGAACCCTTCAAGGCAGTACCCCAAGATGATCACAGTTCTAAGACTGAAACAAGTAAAAGATAAAACATAAAAGAGAAAATGTAGGAAAACCTGCAGCCTTATAGCATCCATTATATGTACAGTGAATTTCAACTCTTGATTTTTGCGAACAGCAAAGAATGTATTATACATGGAGTTTTATGGTATTTTAAGTTGCAAATATTTAAATTAAAAGTGTCCATCATAATTTTATGTCAAAATGAGTTTTTGAAGTTATGTTCTAAATTTTAATAACGACAACATTATTTCTTTCAAATGACTTAACTATTTTGAAATGGTTGCTTCAATAGATGAGAAATTATTAATTCATATTCTGTTGCTGATATTGCTCGAAGTTCATAATCAAGATACTTAACCCTTACAACTGAATCCACAGGTGCAGGTATGACTGTGGTTAAGAAGTTTGCAACTGTGTGATTTCAAGTTCAGTCCTTCTGTATGGCACCTTGGGCAAGTGTCTTCTGTTGTAGCTTCAGGCTGACCAATTCTTGTGAGTGATTTTGATAGACTGAAGCTGTGAAGAAGTCTGTTATACATATGTGCATGTATGTATATATATATATATATATATATATATATATCATCATCATCATCATCATCATCATCATCATCATCATCGTT
>NC_068990.1:15589335-15594966 GCF_001194135.2 Octopus bimaculoides
ATATATATACACATATATATATATTTACACACACACACATATATATATATACACACACACATATATACATACACACACACACACACACACACACACATAAAATCAACCTACACACATTCACACACACCTTTCACCTTTAACCGCTCCTCCTATATATATGTATATATGTATATATATATATATATGAATTTGGTGTGTATGTGTGCATGTGTGTGTATCTTAGTGTTTGTTCCTCCACCACTGCTTGAGAACTGATGTTGGTTTGTTTATGTCCTCTTAACATACTGGTTCTGCAAAAGAGACTGATAGAATAGGTTAGCAGACTTAACAAATAATTTCTGGGATCAACTTGCTAAAGCCTTCAAAGCAGTGCCCCAGCATGACCGCAGTCCAATGACTGAAAGAAGCAAAATATAAACGACAAAAGACAACCTGCAACTTTGTTATAAAATTAACGAGTGAGTCAGGTCATAAACCATCAAAGCTAAATACTACTGCATCATTTGTCCAGCATTTTAGCAAATTTGTCCTTTTAGGGATTTTCTCGGACTTAGAAGAAAAAATGTTGTTGGGATTTACTAGAGGCTATATTTATTCACCTTTTTGGATCTAATAAACTTCATTGCAAGACTAAGGATGGTTACATACACAAGATGTGTTATTTTCTGAATTTAATTCTGAAAAAACTTTCACCAGATCTTTGACTAAGATCATTATATACGGCTTCTTATTTGTTTCAAATTTTGGCATAAAACTAGAAATATTGGAAAGGAAAGTGTAATGATTACATTGACCCCAGTGCTCAACTGGTATTCATTTTATCGGCTCTGAAAGGAATTTGAACTCAGAATGTAAAAATGGACAAAATGCCGCTAAGTGTTTTGCCCAGCATGTTAATAATTCTTTCATCTTGTCACCTTCATACACTATTTGATATTAGTAAAACCATTAAGAAGAGAAGGAAATGAGATTGTTTGAAGATATTTTTCATCTTTCATAAGATCACGCAAACAGAGTAACTTAAGTAAATTGATTGCAGCTGAGAATCAAAACCACCCCATGAAACCTATTTTAGTGCAGAGGACTAATATTCATGAATTAAAATTTCTGGTGTTGCTACATTATTGTCTCAGGACTGGCAATGGTGGTAAGACTAGGTTTCAATGAGGAAAGTGGGGTAGGGATGGGGGTCTTATAAAGATGAAGCATAACTGAAGATGTCATTATATTATCAAAGATCAGACTCACACCTAAGTATTCGTTAAGCTCATGTTTTTTTCCCCTCCTTTTATTATAATTAATGAAAATTTCTTGGGTCGCTGCATTAAGTTTGTTAGTACTGACTTTACTATTTGCTTTTTATGCAGACAGTGTCCCCAGGTATTTTCTTCCTCAGTCATTGTTTCAAGTTATCACATCTCTCAGTGTTCATCCACCAACACATTACATATATTTCCAGTCATCGTAGGTCTGGCGACTGTGATAAAACTAAGCTTCAGTGAGCTGGCAGTGACATATCTGGAGATGTCACATTATGGACAAAGAACAGACTCTTTTCTTAACGATTCATTAAGCTCATGATTTTTCTTTTTCTTCTCTACGGGTATAATTATTAATTAATTAAAAATTACTCAGCTAACTACTGTAAGTACATTAGCACTGACTTTACTAGACACTTATGGCTGAGACTGTTCAATAATCAATATCAATATGTAGATGTTAGTCTCCTATTGTCTAGCTTGTAACATACCTGAATCAGGTAATACAATCAATTGAAAATCTATGAAGAGTGTCTCACATACTTTTATTATGCTGATTAGAGAAGAAAAGACAATGGCACTAATGGTTGCAGGAAATAAAGCAGAGCTGAGAATAAAAGAAAAATGTCTTTTTTTCTTCCTTTTTTCACCCATTGATAATAATTGATCTAATTGACTATATTATTGGTACTTATTGTATTGATTCTCACAAGGTAGAGTAGATCCAGTAGGAGTTTGAAATCAGAACTATAAAGTATTAGATTGTCTAATTTTAAACTTTTTACATCATTTCAAGTTTTAAATATTTGAGTTTGTGATTGGCCTAAAGTTCCAGATATTTAGCATAAAGATTTTAAGTTGGTTCTTTTGTGAATAGCATTTTGCATTGTCTATTGGAAAAGTATTTCATTTTCGTTTTCCTTGTGAATGACATACTTTTTTTGAATAAAACTGAGGCTTTTCGTTGTTAATTAACCAAAGGTCACCTTGACAACATGTCTGTATTTCTGTGTAGTTAATACGTGGTCTTTGGTTCGGTCCCATTGCATGGAACTTTGGGCCAGTGCGTTTTATTTAAACCCACACTGACCAAAGCCTTATGAGTGGATCTGGTAGACAGAAACTAAAGGAAGCCAGTTGTGTGTGTGTGTGTGTGTGTGCATGTGTGTTTCACTGTGTATTTATATGTATATGTGTGTGTTGTGTGTGTGTTCGTGCTTATGTTAGTCCCCCATCGCTGCTTGATAATTAGCACTGGTTTGTTTAAATCCCTGTGACTTAGCAGTTTGGCAAAACTGACTGATAAAATAAGCTTAAAAATAATTATTAGAGTTGATTTGTTTGACTAAATCTGTCAAGATTATAGCCCAGCATGGTTGCAGTCAATGATTGAAACAATTAAAAAAAAAAAGGACAAGAGATATTGGTTAGTCTACATTACTCCATAAGGATCAAAGGGCCAGCTTCTTGGTTTCTCTGGCATATATATTCCTCCCTGTGGAGGCGCAATGGCCCAGTGGTTAGGGCAGCGGATTTGTGGTCATAGGATCACGGTTTCGATTCCCAGACCAGGCGTTGTGAGTGTTTATTGAGCGAAAACACCTAAAGCTCCACGAGGCTCTGGCAGGGGATGGTGGCGAACCCTGCTGTACCCTTTCACCACAACTTTCTCTCACTCTTACTTCCTGTTTCTGTTGTGCCTGTAATTCAAAGGGTCAGCCTTGTCACACTGTGTCACGCTGAATATCCCCGAGAACTACGTTAAGGGTACATGTGTCTGTGGAGTGCTCAGCCACTTGCACGTTAATTTCACGAGCAGGCTGTTCCATTGATCGGATCAACTGGAACCCTCGACGTCGTAAGCGACGGAGTGCCAACACACATATTCCTCCCTGGATGGGATGCTGGTTCATTGCAAGATTAATCCTTTTTACCAGATGAGTAGGCTGAAGCAGTATGAGATGAAGTGTTTTGTTCAAGGACACAACACATCACCTGATCCAGGAACTGAAACCACAGTCTTACAATCATGAGTCTGACACCTTAACCACTACACTATGCACCTATGTAGAAAATATTATATTTTGTGTAGGTATCTTTGTACATGCTAAATATTACTATGTGAAAATGATATTTTTTGTGTAGATATCTGTGTAAATATCATGTATTACTATGTATCAAAATCATATATTTTTGTACAGATATCTTTGTAAACAGAACATATTGCTATGCAGACAATATAGCAATCACAGTTTTAAATTTGGTTAAATACATACTAAACTGTCTTCTTGTGAAAAATATTCCAGCTTCATGTGATATTGTGCTGATCAATACTGGGATAACTGACCCTCTGGTAATGAAGAAGAACTCCTCATCAGTTATTCAAGATATATCTACAGATGTAGAGGTTTCTCCTCAACAGGAACTTGTATTACTTAAAAGGTAAGCTGGCTGGGGTATAGTAAATATCCAATTGTATATATTTTTATGTATTTGAAATAGAAGTTTATAGTATCTGAATATATATCTGAATATAGATTGCAAATTATATCTAAAAATGAAGACCACCTGAATAGCCTCGGGCTAAACAGAAATGGTGGTAACCTTAAAAAAGAATTTTTTTTCTTTTCCTCTTATTATGTTATTATGAAGAAAACTCTTTTACTGAATGGTCAAATAAGAAGAAGACATTGCTTTTCTTTCTTTCTTTTCTTTTAATAACCAGGTACAAGCAATTTTTTTATTGAGCAGAGATATAAACAATGGTTTTAAGTTTTGGTAGAAGGCCAGCTATTTTAGCAGAGGCGTTAGTCAATTTTATTAACCCCAGTGTTCAACTGGTACTTATAATGTTGATTCTGAGAGATAATATTTATTCCCACTTTAACATGGATGTTTTCTTAGAACAATATTTACTGTGGTATTTACCATGAGAGAAACACTCATATGGGCTTTTGGTGCAGAATGCACGCCTATTTGTTTATATCACCTGTGGTGAGATATAGATTTATCTCCTCACAGGTGATATAAACAAACAGTCAAGATTTTTCTAACAGAACACCCACATTTAAATGAGGAATAAATATTAGCTCTCAGTATCTGTACTGCCTCTGTTGCTAATATATATCATTGATTCTGAAAAGACAAAAGGCAAATTTGATCTCAATGAGATTTGAACTCAGAACATAAAGAGCTGGAAGAAATGCCACCAAGCAATTTGTCTGATGTGTTAATGATTCTGCCATCTTGCCATCTTTCGCCTTCTCTCATTTTTTGGAAACATTGAAATGCAAAGTAAACTGCTGTGGAATTTAAACTTTGAATGTATTGCATTGAGATTCAATTCTGAAAGATATTTAGTCTGTTGCTCTAACATTTTTCTAATTTTCCACCATAAGAAGAGATCCATCCATCCATCTGTCCTTCCTTCCTTCCTTCCTTCCCTCCATCCATCCATTGTTACTTCTCACTATTCCTGAAAGGGTCATGGTGGGTAAGAATCCCCAGGCACCTTATCCATCAGGTCTTATCATAAATAACCTTATTACACATACTGTTTGATTCTGATGGAGTGTCAGTTATAATAGACCACTGACAGGCATGTTGCTGCAGCTTTTATCTGAGATAAAATCTGTTATTAGTATGCTGGGCTAAAATACACAATGTGTGTGTATATATATATATATCAGAGGAAGAAAATCATCCTAACAGAGGCAATCAAAAACATCAGAAATATTCCAGTTTGATTGGGCCTTGTCAACAATGTGCACTTTCAGCTTTATACATAGAAGAAATTTGTCTCCCTCTGATATAGGAAATAGTGGATAACACTTTCACTGATATTAGAAGTAGCTGCTGAGCTGAATAAAAATACAGGGTACCCAATTAAAGCAACATTAAATTAAAATAGCCATCTATGTATTGTACTTAATGTATATACACCATTGAAAGGCAAGATACTGCAGTTTTTGTCTGAGATAAAAATCTCTTATAAGCATGCTAGGTTAAAAAACACAATATACATATAGGGTAAGGACCCCTTTCAGTCACAAATGGCTATGGGATTACACCTAGAATGTTCACTCTGAGGCATATTTGGAAGACCAGCAGTCGCCCATGTATACCATGCCTCCCCTCTCCACGCCACTGATGTTATCCAAGGGAAAGGCAAAGGCCGATACAGCTTGGCACCTGTGACGTCGCAACTCATTTCTACAGCTGGAGTATCTTGAAATAAAGTGTCTTGCTCAAGAACACAACATACAGCCTGGTCCAGAAATCGAACCCACAACCTCATGATTGTAAGCCCGATGCTCTAACCATTGAGTCATGGGTCTTCACAGATATATATATATATATATATATATATATA
>NC_068990.1:15595531-15599104 GCF_001194135.2 Octopus bimaculoides
ATATATATATATATATATATATATATATATATATATATATACACCAAGAATGATATATACAGATGTCTTACCTTTTAAATGTGTTTTTCAGACAAATAAAAGAGTTTCAATTAATAGAGTATGAAATAAACCAAAAGATTCATTTTAATCCATGGGAAGAAAAAATTCAGGATATAAGTTGCAGTGAAAACAAGAAGATGAGCCAAACAACCAACAATATGAATTGTATTAACAACAATCCACAAGGTATGCCATGATTTTATTTTATTTTATAAAACCCCTTATAAAATCCCTTATTAAAAACATATCGGAGGAAGACAAAATATCATCCAAGCAACAGTTAATGAAAAACCCAGGTGCATTTCACCATTTGCTACCAGGATAATTTTCTTCTCTCTCTTATATATATTGTTCTTTTTTAACAAATCATGCTTATAAGAGAAATTACTGGCTTTGTGCCAAAATTCGAAGCCATTATTACAGTGGTTCTTAACCTTTTTGGAGGTACTGAACCCTACAAGCTTCATCAGTGCATTCCCTGAAGCCTTTGTAATTGAAAAAAAAAAATGATTTCTGCAAAACATATATTTTATTAGTGCACAAAATGAACCATGATCAGTTGCCCTGATAATAATTATGTTCAAAGAACAAAACCAACAAAATAATTGAATTTCACACGAAAACGTAACTCAATGAATATTTACTGCAAATAAATAAGACTTTTGCTGTTGCCTTTCAGATTCAAGTTCAGAAATGCATATAAATGCAATTGAAACACGTGTTGGACAATTGTTACGAATAAACTAACTGGAAATAAACAAATTTTGAATGTTCAAGTTCTTCATTCTCCTTATCAATATATAAACTTCTTACCATACAGCCACACCTGCACCATGCATATATTTTCAAAATGAAATGAGATAATTTGAAAAATGTGTGTGTGTGTGTGTGTGAGTGACTATATTAGATAATACATCCTTCTATTTTTGAGACCGTAAAGTGTAATTTAATTCTTAAACAGTAGAAAAAGGATGCCTAAATGTGTGTGCCAAATGGGCAAAAAACAAAACGATCTCTTTTGCTTAGGATAATTTTTATGCTTATTTTCTCTTTAAATAAGTACAAAATCTATGAAAATGGTATTTTAACTCTCTTGGAGAATAAAAATAAAGACAAAGGGCAAAAAACTCATTTGAGCATAAATTCATTTGAGATTCTCACATTCTTGTTATCAAACGAACGCATAAATGGAGAAAAATTGGTGCAATTTTTCCATCTAGAGCTAGTTGAAGCATCACTTTCTTCTGTGCTATCTCAATCAACATCATCATCATCATCATCATCTTCATCATCTTCATCATCATCATCATCATCTTCGTCATCATAATCATTACCATCACCATCATTATTGTCATCCTCATCATTGTTGTTATCATCATCATCATCATCATCATGATCCATCATTATCATCATCAACATTGTAACTGTCATCGCCATCATCATCATCATCATCATCATCTACTTCTCCTCATCTGACAACGATGGAAAGTAAGAAAAAAACGTCACCATTGCTGTATTAATCATCTGTTTGCAACTTGGTTTCTTCCATCGATAAAGGACCACTTCTGCTTGTGTGCCTTCAACAAAATACATGCTTGAACGCCAACTGATGACAGCTATATCCATACGAAAATTTGAAACATCAATTCATGATGTCCACTACTTAAGGATTAAAGGAGATTTGGCTACTATTTCTTGCAACTTAAGCAACCACACAGAAACTGTCACATTGTCTCATCCCTGGGGAGGTCGTTATTCCTTTTGAAAGCAACAAGATTTAATGTATGACTGTAGAATATTTTGTCAATTTGCAGTTTATTTATCATTTTTTTATATCTGAGATCAGAGATACTGATATAGTAACAGTTAATAGGATTTATTGATCTCTTTCCAGTGAAATCTAACATCTCCTCTATCACAATAATATTCTATTATCAGTGAATATTATCTCAATTTAGCATCTATTCTCAAAAGTTAAGTGAACAGAGCTGATGTACACTAAAGTATCTTGCACAGAAACATAAAATAATTGCAACAGATCTGAACTCAGATTTAGGCATAGCTCTTAAGGGTAGGCATAACTATGTGCTTAAGAAGTTTGGTTCTTGACCATGTGGTTTTGGATTGCATGGAATCTTGCACAGGCGTCTTCTGCTGCAGTCTCAGGCTGACCAAAACCTTGTGAGTTGATCAGGTAGATAAAAACTGAAAGAAGCGCAATATGTGTGTACGCGTGTGTGTATATGGCTTTGTTAGTTTATATATGTGTGTATGTGTGTATATGTGTGTATATGTGTTGGAGACCCCCTTCAGTCACGAATGACCATGGGATTGCACCTAGAAAGTTACCCTCTGAGGCACAAGTCTGGGAAAGGTTGTTTATGGAAGACCAGCAGTTGCCCATGCATACCAGCCTCCCCTCTCCACACCACTGATGTTATCCAAGGGAAAGGCAAAGGGGCCGATACAGTTTGGCACCAGTGGTGTCACAACTCATTTCTACAGCTGAGTGAACAGGAGCAACGTGAAATAAAGTGTCTTGTTCAAGAATACAACATGCAGCCTGGTCTGGGATTCCAACTCACAACCTCATGGCCATAAGCTCTACACTCTAACTACTGAGCCATGTGCCTTCACATATGTGTATATGTGTGTATATGAATATATGTGTATATATGTGTATATATGTATGTGTAGGTATGTGTGTATATGTATGTATATGTGTGAATATATGTGTGTATATGTGTATATATGTGTGTACATATGGCTTTGTGTCTTCCAAGAAATATGGAATAAGAAATCTTTTTCTTGAAAAACAGGTTAGTGTTAGTGACAGGAAATGCATCCAGCTGTAAAACAATACTTCAATAATATATCCATCTAACCCATGCTAGCATGGAAAAATGGATCTAAAATGAACTAATTCCATGAACAGATAGTTTTGAATACTGATTTGTAGTGCTGTGTACTGTTTTAATTCTCCTGTAAATTATCAAAGACATGAAGAGTCCTACAAGAAACTTTAATTTCATAGACTCAAGGTTGGGATTTGATAGAATGAGCAGAGTACTGTGTAAAATGCTTTGCAGTATTTGGTTGTGTCTTTTTACATTCTGAGTTCAACTCCGACCAAAATCAACTTTGCCTTTTCATCTTCCAGAATCATTAAAGTAAGAATCAATCAAATCCTGAGATCAATATTCTTTTATTCTTTTATTTGAAGTTACAGAGGATGTAAATACACCAACACCTGTTGTGTTGATGGGGGGACAAACACAGACACACAAACAAATGCAGACACACACACACACATATATATACATATATATATATGGGCAAAACTACGTGGACATTCCGGATTTCAACTGAATGATCCATATATCTTGATTTGTCCTGTTTGCCATTGTTGTGCTTTCGTTCTTTTCCTGCATGTTGTGTTTTGACAGTTTCCACTTGTGTTTTTTTCTGTTCTACCTTTTCTCTCTCTCTCTCTCTCTCTCTCTCTCTCTCTCT
>NC_068990.1:15599221-15605284 GCF_001194135.2 Octopus bimaculoides
TATATATATATATATTGACAGGTTTCTTTCAGTTTCCATCTACCAAATCCACTTACAAGGCTTTTGGTCGGCCCAAGGCTATAGTAGAAGACACTTATCAAAGATGCCATACAGTGTGACTGAACCCGGAGCCATGTGGTTAGTAAGGAAGCTACTTACCACATAGCCACTCCTACACCTATCTTGTGAATATAATCAATCACATTCACAAAATTGATGGCCTTGAAACTAAAGTACAAACGATTATGTTCTGAGTTCAAATCCTGCCGAGGTCAACTTTGCCATTCATCCTTTTCAAGTCAATGAAATAAAAAATCAGTCAATTACTGGGGTGTGGTGAGATGCGATGCAATCGACTTGCTCTTCCCCACTCAAAATTGCTGGCTTTGTGCCAAAATTAGAAAGTATTATTATTAAAGACATGTCTGAAATAGCATGGCAATTATTCCCACAGTGATTTATGCTGACAGTTAATCAATCAATCAATCAATCAATCAATGATACATCTTCGGTTAACAGTTAAGTCACTCATGGCTATGCTTAGCATTTCTACATTTGAAGAATACTTGTTAGCTCTTGCTTTGAATATATGCACATATTACAGAACTATATATCTGAGGTCTTTATTTTCCTTTATGTTTTTCATAAAGATTAGGATGTATAAAATAAAGATTATTTGCTAACATAATGTGGCAGTCCCAGTTGGGGCAAATATTACTGTTATCTAGCTCCAGGAAACATTGTCTCCAGCTGACTATATGACACACTATCTGTGTCCTTATATTTTCAAGCAGGGGAGTTTAGCATCCTCACACAGCACAAAGCAATATCTGCAGACCACGGTTTCTGGGTTATTTCATTTCCTCGGCACAGAAAAACTGCCCAGCTAGAGGAGGCGTTGCTAAATCCTTGTTCGAAAATATATATAATTTTCAAAGTGACACATAACCACTGATCCAATAAATAGAAACATGATTATTTCTAAATCCTTCAATGAGAGACATTCAGTAACAGTAATTTAAAGTAAAGAGTATTTGCCAACATAATTTGGCAGTCCCAGTTGGGGCAAATATTACTGTTATCTAGCCCCAGGAAACATTGTCTTCAGGTGGCTATATGACACACTATCTGTGTCCTTATATTTTCGAGCAGCACAAAGCAATATCTGTGGACCATGGTTTCTGCGTTATTTCTCTTCCGTGGCACAGAACCAGCTGGAGATGATGTTTTTTGGGGCTAAATAACAGTAACATTCTTCCTAACCAGGATTGCCATGTTATGTTGGCAAATAGTCTTTACTCTAGAGTACTGTCACTGAATGTCTCTCATTGAGAGATTTTGAACTAATAATGTTTCTATTTCTTAGAATGTATACTTAGAAAGAAAATCTATTGCGCATAAACAAAACTTTATATAAGACACTTGTGCTTGCCCCTCTCATATCTTTTACTCTCTCAATACCTGGCATAAAGTCACCCCCTATTCTCAAATACCCTCCCCCCATTTCTCACACTTAGTCAAGGTGGTGGAGTTTCTGTTCTTTTCCTGTCTTGCAAATTACTTGGTGATATCACTGTTGTCATCTTTGTCGTCGTTGTCGTCATCGCCGTCGTCGTCGCTGCCGTCGCCGTCATTGTCGTCGTCGTCATCAACATCTCTTAATTGATGCAGACAGTTTCTGGAGTGCAGCTCTTGATGTTTTATTAGTTAGCTGTTGCCACTGATCTCTGTTTTCTGCACTGTGACCTGTCCAAGGGAGTTGTGGTACGACAAATGACCATACCAGACAAGTTTTTGTCTTTTTTACCTGCGCCAGGAGTGGTTCCTGTCTGCCAGTATATTTGTTGACTTGCTGCCAGACAAAAGCTGTTTGTTTTGTGCTCTGTGTATGGGATGTGAAGTAGCCTCATGAAGCACTTGTTCTCAAATGCACAGTAAAATGTTTGGTATTAGAAAGGGCATCCAGCCATAGAAACTATGCCAAAGCTGACAATGGAGCTCGATGCAGTTCTGCAGCTCATTGTATCTTGTCAAACTGTCCAACCCATGCCAGCATGAAAAACGGACATTAAATGAGGAAGATGATGATGATGATGATGATGGTGGTGGTTGTGGTGGTGGTGGTGGTGGTATAGCAGATGTCAGAGATTGATTCATTATTCTGTTATTATATCATCTTGTTTCGGGATGAGGGTAGCTTAGTTGGCTAAGACAAATGACTGACAGGAGTAACATTCATATCTGGTTACCAACATTTCATTGTCCATAAGCAAGAGATGCCTGTATGTGTATATGTGTGTGTGTGTGTGTGTATCCTTGACTTGATATCACGTGATGGTTGTAAATGAGCGTAACCATTATACAAGCAATGTTATTTGTTTCCATTCTTCTGAGAAAAACATGTCTGTTTCAAGGGAATTATACCTTGCTTGGAAACAGGTGAGGATTGGTGACAGGAAGGGCATCCATCCATAGAAGTCTGCCTCAACAAATTCTATCTGACATAAGCAAGTATGGAAAAATATGATAATGATGATGATGAAAATGATGATGATGATGATGATGAGGAAGTATGGATAGCATGTCTGTTTATTTATCTGGCATAAAATTGTAGAGAAAAAAAACAAAACAAAACAAAAAAGACAAAAGACAGGCAGCTGAGGGAATGACAAACAAGGCGTATTAGCTTGATGCTCGAGAGAAATGGAAGAGTCTTTGATGTTTTGAGCGTATGCTCTCCTACAGAAAGGAACGAGGAAAGAAAACAGATGGAGGAAGGAAAAAAGGAATGAAATATGGTACTTTATCATATTTACAAATGCTTTCTGGTCAAGACAACATGCCTTCTTTCATCTACCTTTCAGGAAATTTTTAACTAAGCTTTTGTAGGAAAGATATGTACAAATGTTAGTCATCGTATACCGAGGTAGATTTATCCTTCATGTACTTATGATTATAGAAGCTAAAGTTTTAAGCATTGACATAACTGAGTTTCTTTATAATTCATGAATGTATTGATTTATAAATGTCATTTTATATGACAAAATAACTTATTGAGTTTTATTTATCATAGTTTCAGATCTTTCAAGTAGTAAACCTGCATGTTTAGAGGAGAGCAGCAACAGAAGGCTTCAAGTAAATATGATTCTTCAGTATTTTAACTGCTATTGTTGTTGTTTAACCCCGGGTTAGTCCTGGTCAAGCAGACTTTCTGATCAAAAACATTCTACCCATGACTATCTCTTATCTTCGGTATAGAAATCTCAAAAGACTGAAACAAAAATTTAGAAATGTAGTTCTTTTTCTCTTATATATGGATAAATGAAGGTGCGTGGCTTAGTGGTTAGGGCATTCGGCTCACGATCATAAAGCACTTCCCTTCCACTATAGCCTTGAGCCAAACAAAACCTTATGACAATAAATTTTCAGTTATTCAATCAATAAAACACCCTACTTAATGAATTCATGTGTAAATGGCTGAATACTCCATTGATACATCTACTTCTTATATAATTTTCAATCAGTATCACCGTGACACAGTATAAGAAAGATGGAACCATAAATTAAATTGAAAGTGTAATACATTCAGGGGGCTTCTACACAGTTTCCTCCCAACTTAAATTTCCTCATGAAGCTTGGATCAACCTGAGATTGTGCCAAAAGATGTATGCATAAGATGCCGCACAGTGGGGTCAAACCAAAGACTTTATGATTGTAAATTAGACTTTATAAGCATTTGGTTACTGTAGAAAACACTCAATGTATTGTGGGTTCAGTTTCCACTGTGTGACATGTCTTTTATTCTTGCTCTGGGCCAACCAAAGCCAGGTGAGTGGGTTTGGTAGACATTAAATGAAAGATGTCCATTGTGTATATTATGCACACACACACACACACACACACACACACACACACACACACACACAACCATGCAAATAGCTTTGGAGTGAAATTTAAGATTTCTTGGTTTCTGTGAATCAATTTTGATGAAACATTTCCCAGCTGGTTTGCAACACTATGGCAGCACCATGGCAACACTATGGCAACACCATTGTTATGGTTTCATTATTCTGTGTAATGCCCTTTCCTTTTTATTTCAGATTCTTCAGTTTTTGGGTGAACCACGCTAACAGAGTCTCTCCTCTCTAAGAACAATGGGACATGGAAAAGGTCTTAATGATGAAGAAAAGTCTGTCATCATCAAGGAAAGTGGTAAAGGCATCTCTCTTCATGTCATTGCAGAGGAATTAGGTTGTCATGTGGATACGGTTAGATGATTCCTGAAGGAACTTTTGCCAAGGAAGAAACGATCCGATTGTAGGACCTCCGAGATGGTGACAGCTAGGGATTTAAGGAATATTGGCTGCAAGGTACTTGGGAAACCTGGACAAATAAGCAAAGCTATTTTCACCACCTCTGAACTTCCTCATGTATTGAAAACAACCAGAAATCACAGCCTTGGGATCATGGCTTCCATGCGAGAACCCCTAAAACTGTCTCCTCACAAGAGTTCATGGCTTCATTGGACCCAAAAGTACAGGATGTTAGACATGAGTTGTGTTCTATTCACTGATGAAACCAGGGTGACTCTTGATGAACCTGACAGTTTGGAAAATGGTTGCGTCTATTTTGGAGACGATCATCACCAACGTTTACGATGTCAACAACAGGGTAGAGGTGTCATGTTGGAGGCTGATATCATTGGGGACAGACTTGTTGGCCCAGTCAGGGTTTCTGAAGGGGTTAAAGTAACCACAGCTGCTTACTGCAATCCCCTGAAGGAGGTCTTAGATCCCTGGCTAGATGACATACCACTGTCACTTTTAAGAGATTTTGTATTCATACATGACAATGCTCCCTCCCACTCTGTTAGGACCACCCAAACACAACTAGGGTCTTACAGCATACATGGTGAAAGGTTGATGGTGTAGCCACCAGCATTTCTGGTCCATCATTAAACAAAATGTTTATGCTGATGGACGCCAATTTATGTTGAAAGGTGTCTTATGGGTGACCATCAAAGCTGCAGCAGAAGCAATCCAACCTGCTACTAGTTAGAAATTGACAGATTCCATGACTAATCGAGTTTTTGAAGTTATCCATCGAAATGGTGCTCGTGTGGTAAAATAATTCATTATGTCAATAAGTGTTATAACATTATTATGGACTTCTGCTAAGTATATACTCAATGTATGCTTAATATGTATCATTAGCCTTCATTTTCTGAAAAACAAATGTCTAGATGGGCTATTTTCATTTGAAAGCTTTTAGCATGGTTCACCCAAAAACTGAAGAGTCTGAAATGAAAAAGAAAGGATGTTACACAGAATAATAAAAACATAACAATGGTGTTGCCATCGTGTGCAAACCAGCTGGGAAATGTTTTATCAAAGTTTATTCACAGAAAACCAAGAAATCCTAAATCTTACTCCTAAGCTATTAGTATGGTTCTGGGTGTATATTATATATATATATGTATATATATATATTATATAAAGGATGAAATCATTCATGATTTCATCAGGTGGTCAGCACGAAAATAAAAACCATATAAGTAAATTTTCTAAATATATTAATGATTATATACATAATTATAACAGGGGATCAGCAATATGCCTCACCATGCACTGAAAATACATGCCAAATGATGCTAAAATCACCTTATAAAACTCCGCAAACACAGGTTGTAGTCAAGCAAAAGAAAGATAATAAATTAAACTCTCGGCAAATCGTGTATAAGATCTCATTTCAGGCTTAAAGTAAAAAATACTTACTGCCATCTTCAGCATAGATACTCCATAGTATAAATACAGAAAATCTGTGCAAAAGAGGGCAGTAAGTATCTTTTACTTTTGTGGTGCGATGGAGGAAGAAGACAACAAGAAGCAAAAGGACAGAATGAAGCGTTGGACCTTACCTTGCCGACCGCAGCGGGGTACACGATCGCT
Source organism: Octopus bimaculoides (assembly GCF_001194135.2). Taxonomy (NCBI): domain Eukaryota; kingdom Metazoa; phylum Mollusca; class Cephalopoda; order Octopoda; family Octopodidae; genus Octopus; species Octopus bimaculoides. Next base: position 15,605,170 of record NC_068990.1, read on the forward strand.
CCTAATCAGAACACGTCTTTCTCATAACGTCGCTGTTTTCTCACTGGCCCCACGTGCTAGCCTTCGGCCGCGTGTCACCGACTTCCGATCTGACCCTTCCGGTTTGGCCCTTCCA
>NC_068990.1:15605376-15605757 GCF_001194135.2 Octopus bimaculoides
TAATCAGCCAACCAGGGAGGAGGGTACCGCTCCCTCTGTGGTCGCTGTGCGACCCCGGGACTGGCCTGAGTTCCTGGCGCGCTACCTTCATCATCTTGCCTACTGCTGCTGTCTTCATCATCCTGCCCACTGCAGCTGGTTCCATCCTCTGAAGCACTGACAATCTTCCGCACATCCAAAACATGGCGTGGCATACCATCGACTGAGACGTTGTTTTTTGAATTGATGGAGGTTATAGTTCCTTTCCCCCATTGTGATGTGCACCGTGCATTTGGGGGTTTTACCCAAACTTCTTTCCGGATCTGCACGAAGGTGTGCTCTTCTTCTCCCTGGAATCGCATTGATGCAATACACGGGTGCCTCCACTCGTACCTGAATATT
>NC_068990.1:15605857-15606147 GCF_001194135.2 Octopus bimaculoides
CCTCTGTTTGCGTCCTTGTGCCTTTGTTTGCGTCCTTGTGTCTCTGTTTGTGTCCTTCTGCCTCTGTTTGCGTCCTTCTGCCCCTGTTTGCATCCTTCTGTCTATGTTGGCCTCCTTCTGCCTCTGTTTTTGTCCTTGTGCCTCTGTTTGCGTCCTTGTGCCTCTCTTTGCGTCCTTCTGCCTCTGTTTTTGTCCTTGTGCCTCTGTTTCCGTCCTTCTGCCTCTATTTCCGTCCTTGTGTATCTGTTTGCGTCCTTGTGCCTCTGTTTGCTTCCTTGTGCTTCTGTTTG
>NC_068990.1:15608233-15612958 GCF_001194135.2 Octopus bimaculoides
CGTGCGTCCGTAGCTTTTGGCTCTACGTACGTTCGTTCGATTTTTGAGAGTTAGGCACGTGCGTCCGTAGCTTTTGGCTCTACGTACGTTCGTTCGATTTTTGAGAGCTAGGCACGTGCGTCCGTTGCTTTTGGCTCTACGTACGTTCGTTCGATTTTTGAGAATTCTCCAATGCAAGTATACCTCATTCAATTAATTCGGTTTATATTATGTGATAAATAGATTAGTGAGAAAGAACTGCTCTCATGCCTTTCACAAGGAAACCATTTCAGAACTTTCAAAGCAAAAATACACTACACAAAACATTTGATTATTACAGTTCCTTAGAATAATGATCAACTTTTTCTTGTGGCTGATGCATCAGACACTGCAATCGGTGCTGTTTTACAGTAATTTCATCAGCAACATTTAAAGCCCTTTGCTTTTTTCTCTCAGCAGCTGAAACCTGCTGAGATGCATTCAATTGCAAATTGTTTGCAATATATCTGTCAGTGAAGCATTTTCAACACATCCTTGAAGGCAGGAGCTTCACTATATATACTGACCATAAACCTCTTATCTTTGCCTTGCAGTCCAAGCTGGAAAAGTATTCAGCAAGAGAGACTCGACATCTGGACTTTATATCACAGTTCACCAGCGATATTCAACACAGCTCCGGTGCACAAAATACTGCTGCAGATGCATTGTCCCATTTGCTGATCAATTCTTTAGCATCTACTGTGGATATTGATCTGTACTAGGCTTACAAAGAATAAGTCCTGGAGGTCAATTCATCTGACTAAAGGTAGTGCTCCAGCATGGCTGCAATCAAATGACTGAAACAAATAAAAGAACAAAATACGTACAATTTGTATGACTTTAAATATTAGCCGGAAATAAAATTCTTCTGATATTTACTTTCGGATTTGAAATGGATTTTATTTGAGAAATATAACACATTTATTACTTTTTTGTTTTATGACAATTGACATTTTAAAAGAAAATATGACCTTGAAAACATTTACAGTTAAAAGAGGTAATTTTTCTGACAGGATAAAGAAATATATTTGTTATTAATGCTCCATCAAAATAAATATTAGAAAAAAACGGTCGTAAAAACGTTTATTTACAGTGTAATAAAAGCGTTCCTTTAAGTAACATGACGAAACATGTTTAGTTTCATTTTTATGCTCTACTGGAATTTAGAAGGAAAAAGTCCTGAAAACTTTTATACTTTTTGTTTTAAAATGGATTCCAATTGGGAAACAGCATGTTTACTTTTTTTATTGCACTACTTCAAATGAAATAATCTAGAAAAAAATGGTCAGAAAAATATCATTTACTGTTTTAAAGAGTTGCTTATTCAAAACAAAATATATATATATTAAGGACAACAAGTATGGGGAGATGACTGTAATAAGAAACAAATCTAAGCAGCAGGTTTAGTTCTATTGGAATTTATATCTACTTGAAGAATGTAATACTTATATCTTCTCTCAAGTAATCTACAGGAAAATTTGATCTGAGTATTTTGATCTATGAAAACATTGCGTTTCTTCAACAAACAGTAGTGAACTGTACTTTTCCCATTGCCATCAAGGTGGTCTGCTCAGCCAGATTAGGGCAAACTGATTCCCCAAACACAACACAACAATGGTTCCCCTTCGACTCTTCCATTGTCCAACTGACAATGCATTAAGACATAATTAATGTTGAATAAGAAATAACAGATTAAGAATTCAGTTTTCTTCTGAGCCATTCCCTCAGGCCAGACCACACAACTTTATTAAATATGACATGCTTTTTCATTTTGTTTATTTAACACTAAAAAGCAATGATGTAGATTATCATTTTCAGTCACTGGACTGTGGCCATACTACGGCACCGCCTTGAACGGGTTTAGTCAAATGAATAGACCCCAGTACTTATTTTTTAAAGCCTGGTACTCATTCTAGAAGACTCTTTGCGGAACTACCTATCCCTACCTCTCACAAGGAAACCATCTCAGAATTCTCCAAAACAAGATTACAATACACAATTCATTTGGTTATAATTCTTTAAAATGGTAACCAACTTCAATGTAAAATAAATAAATGAGAGATACAGTGACAAAGTTCATAGAGTGCCACATTCTGTCCTTCAACACCCTCTGTGTGTATCCCCTTGTGGGTAGTAAGGAAATAAGAATCAAAAGCTTTGGTTTGAGTAGGAGTCAGTAAAACGGTCTCGTTCTTCTTACATTGGTTCTTGAGAAGCTCAGTAAGTGGAAACAGGAGTCCAGTGCATTGAGGAATGGATCAATGATAGAAATTAAGTAAGCCAAGAAAGTAGCATAACTGATGAAAGGAAGTTGGCGGAGGAATGTCCTCAATAACTTGCACTTAGCCTGGTGGAGGTCGAATACCATCTTTGTCTATGATGTAACCAGGAAACCAAGGAAGGTTGTGCCAAAGGCATATTTAACTGGGTTAATCCACTTTATATTGATTAAGTTGATGGAAAACTTACATGCATGTTTTTCTGTTGGGGGTGAGCATGACTTGTACGTTTGATAGCAAATGAGAGAAGAAAAGCTGCTTAAGCATGGCATTGTCCACAAAAGTGTCCTCTGTCATCTCCGACATCTGATGAAGAAGTTGGATTGGCATTCTATTACCCAAGTGCTTTTCCTTTACTAAGGTACAAAAATGTTTCTCCGTGGAAAGAGACCTCTGACAGAGAACCTCATTATTTATGGAGTAATAGGAAGCATTACGAGGTGGGTCTGTGATAAGATCCTTCAAATTGGCTGCTAGTGAGGCAGGAATGGCACTCAACAAGATATGTAACTGTTGTTGCTCCGATGTGATCTTGTTCACTGTGAAATCCGCCTCCATTGGTGCGAACCAAACTCTTACATCACCACTGAATACTGGCAACATAGAGTGACTCATGCCGGTCAAAGAATGCAACACTAAGAAATGAGTTCTAACATGCACAAGTTAGCAAAATGTGGTGAGCACTGTTCTCACAGAAAATAAATCCCAAGTATAGCTAGCAAAGAATTTTTTCTTTTATATATAATTGTAAAACAAATCCAGGAATGGCATAAATTTACGAAACAGGCCTGGATTTAATATCAATGACAGTGAGCAGGATAATGAAATCCTAATCAAGGCAAGGCGTATGAATCGGGCACTGTTGTGCATACCTAAGGCACGACGAGGTCATGCAGGAAAAAGAAAAGTCAACAAGAAGGGCTGCCATATTAAAAAAAAAACAAATGCACCCACATGGTTAAAGAAAGATTCGCAGCAGGCACAAAAGAAACCATTTCCCTCTGAAATGAAACAGCAGTTACAACAGGGTAGTACAAAATATATAGATGTTTTGATCTAGTTTGAATTCTTTGCAATCAAATTTGATGGCAAAGAATTCAAGTTCATGTTAAAAGAAGAAATGTTACATTTGTGCCATCTTTTCACCAACTGCCTAAAACTCCTGCTTCTCTGCTAGGGCAGATAATTGCCATTTGTATTCTTATGCATCAAGCCCTGGTTGACTGGAGCATGCCACAGCACAACTATGTTATGCTGCAGCAACACAAAAAAACTTTCCCAACTCACTACACTTTGAGTTACATGTATATGGTGGCATCAAAATCTTGGCCTTGGATGCATCTATAGTAAGACCAATTTTTATTATGGCATATCAAATAGCTTTTTATAGACTCAGCATGTTAATCTGTAGTGATTGGTTGTCTTACCTATCATGTGAATTTGAAATATTGGTTGAGTCCTGTGCTTTGATTGGTTGAGTATTGCACAGAATTTGGATTGAAGACCCAACCATGTTGTGCGTAATACATTCTCAAACGACTGATCTGAATCTGCACTGGAGCCTAGCCTCTGTCTATATAAAGCTCTAACAAATCATTTATGAACAGAAAGGTGAGTGATTTTCAGGAAAGCAAGTCATGTTATTTTCCTCCCATTATTTCCCAGAACAGAATTAATATAACGGATCACATGTAACCAACGACGGCCAGAACTGAATTATCCAAAAGATGGACGAACTATACAACCACCAGAATTTATGATGTGTTTATTTTGTCCAATGTATTATTTAATGGAGAAATAAAGTCTTGCTGTTATTTTTAAAGTTTGTTTCCTGTATTACTTCCACAAGTGAACATGCAACATATGTTATATATGGGTATGCAAGATTCCATAGTAAAACGAAGGGAGACTTTATACCAACACCATTAAATGTCAAATATATCCATGACATCAAATTTGGTAAATGCTAACTGTCCAGAGGTGGTCTGAATACAACTGTTGTTAACACAAAAACCTATTTTACTCTTTTGTATATTGGAGCAGTTGGTGGTTTAAGAGACGTATATTCTCAACATAATAACTTTGATAGCTGAATTCAATTAAACCCCGTGTGTAAATATCATTTTAGTCAGTTAATTTAATCAAACTTGAATACCAACAGGACAGAGTATAAGAAATGCTATTATAAAAGAGACCATTCATCTTTTAACAAATCAAACTGAATTTAGTTGTGCTTCTAGCTGTTCTGAACTTGAAAGTTCTAAGCTTAAAGTTATCATCATTAAACGCATGTTTCATGTTCATTCGTTGTTGGAATTATATGTGAATTTATGAGAATAATACTGTAATACAAAAATTTTCAAGATGCATGATGTCTTCATTACACACACACACACACACACACACACACACACACACACACACCACA
>NC_068990.1:15613101-15613767 GCF_001194135.2 Octopus bimaculoides
CACCACACACACCACACACACACACACCACACACACCACACACACACACACACATGTGTGAGGAATCTAGTTCTTTTCCTTCACAAAATATGCATTTTTTTAAAAGACAGTAAAAAATCTGAAAATCAGCTATAATAATATAGTTTTCCAGTCTAATTGCTATGAAAGTATGATGTTGTGGAGAAAAACTTGGAGGAAAAAGTTACAGAGGTTTAAAAATCGAAAAATCTGTGTATTTTTAGTCAATAGCTAGACAGAATTTTTCTGTTTAGTGGAGCGGTGTCAACTTTAAGGTTGTACCCTGTGAAATTTATAGTTTAGTGTTTGTGAAATGACCTCTTCGGTGCAGGTTTCTAAATAAACAGAAATACCTAATAAAATCAACATGTATCATCTTACTGTTTCTTTAGTCTCTTCATTGATTGTATGTTTTTATTTTTTTATTTGTTATATTAATGTATTTGTCTGCATGAGTTTACTTTATGCATATTTCAGTATTATGTATACCTGTCATGTATTTGTGTACATCATTAATATATAAGTGTACGTGTGTGTGTGCATGTGTGTGTGCATGCATGCATGTGTGTGTGCATGCATGCATGTGTGTGTGCATGCATGCATGTGTGTGTGTGTGTGTGTGTGTGTGTGTGTGTGTGTGTGTGTGTG
>NC_068990.1:15613777-15615062 GCF_001194135.2 Octopus bimaculoides
TGTGTGTGTGTGTGTGTGTGTGTGTGTGTGTGTGTGTGTGTGTGTGTGTGTGAGCACGCGCGCGCACACACACACATCTGAAAAGGGAGCATCTGTCTCCAAAATTTCTAAGTTGAGTAATGTTTTCGTGCTTGGATTTGTAAACTAAGATAAATTTTTATTAAAACAAAACATGCGGGTGAAGTAAATCTCATGGTGTGAAGAATCACCACAACATGAGGGTGAAACACAATACAGCATGAGGGTGAAACACAAGACAACATTCGGGTGTCATGGTAACAAGCTGTTAATGCCTTGCTGTCTGTTGATTGGCTAAAATTACCCAAATTTCCCAAATTTAATTCCAAATAACATCAGATTTTTTAATTTACAAGATTTAGAGTTGGATAGTGGTGATGGGATATCCACGTAGGATGAAGTGGTGAGCCATGAGTTGAGACTGAGTCTCAAAGTCATGGTCATCACTGCATAGACGGAGGAATGGGAATAGGGGATAGAAAGCTTGGTGTGTTTAGGGTGGGAGGAGGAGAAGTTGAGGTATGAGTGTGAGTCTATGTAGTGGATGGAGGTGATGAGAGTGGAGTGATGAATGCTGAACAAAATGTCGAGAAAGGAGACAGAGGTGTCGGAGATAGTGCAGGAGAAGTGGAGGGCAGGATGGAAAGATTTGACAAAAGAGAGTAAGGAGTCTAGATGTTCAGGGTAGAGTGAGGTCGCACCCATACAGTCGTCAATACAACGGCCATATAGTTCGGGAGTGGGGCCAGTGAAACTTGAGAATATTTGGGCCTTAACGTAGCCAACGAACAGGTTTGCATAGTTGGGGCCCATTCTCGTTCCCTTGGCCACTCCCGAGATCTGCTGGTAAAAATCACCAGTGAACGAGAAGCAGTTGAGTGAGAGGACAAGTTCGGCCAGATGAATGAGTGTGGGTGTGTTGGGTTGGGGGATGGACATGTGGCAAGAATGGATGAGGATAGCTGTGTGAAAAAGTGCCACACCCTAGCGGTTGAGGGAACTCATGGAAGACGCAGGCCCAGGAAGACCTGGGATGAGGTGGTGAAGCACGACCTCTGAACATTAGTCCTCACTGAGGCATTGACTTGTGCCCGAGACCTTTGGAAATATTCTGTGCGTGAGAAGACCCGGCAAGCCAAGTGAGACCAAAATCCAAGGCCTCTGCCAGGGATATAGCCTGCCCACTTACGCGTAACATTCCTTCATTGGACACTAAACTCCGCTTGCGAAGACCTGTTGAGGCAAGTGAAATCGAAATCGAACTAAA
>NC_068990.1:15616332-15618697 GCF_001194135.2 Octopus bimaculoides
TTAGTGGTGGGTCAGCAGGCAGTTTTTGAGTATGTGTGTGTTCGTGTGTGTGTTTGTGTGTATGTGTATGTTGTGTATATGTGCGTTGCTGTGTACGTGTGTGTGCGTGCGTTTGCTATTGTATGTGCGTGTGTTGTTTATTCCCATGTGTGTGTGATTGTATGCGTGTCTGTGTGAGTGTTAGGTACGGGTGTGTGTGTGTATGCGCGTGTGTGTGTTTGTGTGTTTATGTGTGTCTGTATGTGTGTGTCCGTGTGCGTGTGTGTGCGCGTGTGTGCGCGTGTGTGTATATTTTTTGTGCGTGCGTGTTTGTGTATATTGTGTATGTTTTTGTGCGTGCGTGTGTGTTGTGTATGTGAGTGAGTATTGTGTATGTGAGAGGTGTGTGTGCGTGTGTGCATGTGTGTGTATGTGAGGGGTGTGTGTGCGTGTGTGTTTATGTGTGTGTTTATGTGTGTGTGCGTGCGTATGATATACACATACGTAAGTCGTCTAAAAGTCAATAAGTGAGAAAAAAGATACACTCCTATATCTGTCAATAGAGTGGGTGTAACACTGTACACTCCCGATTGCGTGCGTGTGCGCGAGCGCGTTTGTGTGTTTGTACGTATGTATGAATGGATGTGTATATATATATATATATACACAAACATGTATGTACTATGTACGTGTGTGTGTGTGTGTGTGTGTGTGCGCGCATGTGTATGTATGTATGTACGTATGCATCAGCTTGCTCCTCTTAACCTTTCTCACAGGTGAGTGAGAATTAATTGTTTTCATAACACAAATGACGTAGCGAATGAAACAGGATTTCGAAAGCAGTCAATAAATACATCAAGATTCAAAGCCAAGCTTAAATGCTTTTAGCTTCAGCAGTTAGAAAAAGAGACAAAGTGAAAGAGACAGGTTGAATCAAGCCTAGCTTTGTTACCAGTTTATCTTCGACAGTTCAACATGAATAGAATCGCTCTCTGTTTGATAGCTATTTCTCTTCTGACCATCTGTCAATGTGAGTACACACCAATTATTTCTTCATCTTACGCTTGTATTTTTCTTGTGTAATTAAAAACAAAAAACGCTTTCAAAGCAACAAGTAGTTTTATTTATGAGAAAATATATTTATTTAATTTCATTTTAAATAGGTATTTATTTATTTCTTGGAAAATTGGTCAATTATTATTTACGTTCTCAACAGTTTAAACTTTTTTTTCTATGAATGAGGCAAAAGTTTTATATTTATATCACAGAATATATACGTCACAAAACTGGTTGTACACTTGTCATTTTTTTACATATGGTTATATCAATCTATCTATCTATCTATCTATCTATCTATCTATCTATCTATCTATCTATCTATCTATCTGTCTGTCTGTCTGTCTGTTTGTCTGTCTATCTATCTATCTATCTATCTATCTATCTATCTATCTATCTATCTATCTGTCTGTCTGTCTGTCTGTCTGTCTCTCTGTCTGTCTATCTATCTATCTATGTATCTATCTATCAATTTATCTATCTATTCATGTATGTGTATGTATATGTATAGATATATATGTGTACACACACACGTGTGTCCGTGCGCGCGCGCGTGTGTGTGTGTGTTTAGTAAGAGAGGGTGAGTGGCATTTATAAATAAGATATATAAAATAGATATGTGAATGAAAACTTTACATATCTTTCTTGATCTCTTGTTAACACAAATATATTTTATTCTTTAAACTTCCAACAAAAACTGATTTATTGTTGTCATAGCAACAATCATCTATTGAAAATGCCAACAACATAAGTTGAAGATTTTACTTGGAATACCTTTTTCCGTTCCTTTCTTTTTCTCTTTTGTTTTTAGACAAAAATGTATCAGAAATGCATTATCAAGATTCTGCTTAACATTTAGAAACACATGCTGCTGCACACATATGCATGTCTCACCAGTCTCTCTCTCTCTTACTCAATAACTATCAATCAACATATATATGTGTGAAAATATGTATGTATGTATGTATGTATGTATGTATGTATGTATGTATGGTAATGCAAACAGGAAAAATAGAATTCAAAATATATGTGTGTATGTATATATATATATATTTATATCGCTTTTTTAGAAAATCATTAATTCGGAGAAGAAGAACACTTCTTTGAAAAGTAGAGCAGTCTGTATTTATTACTGGTGAAGGTAGGCTTATAGGGTTCCCCTGGGTTTCTCGCCATAAAAGATGCCTTTACGGCATATCTTCAGACCCTAAGACCTGTTGGGCTTAAGGTATGAAGATATACCATAGAGGTATCCTTTATAGCGAGAAACCCAGGGGAACCCTATAAGCCAGCCTTCACAAGTAATAAATATATATATATATATATATAT
>NC_068990.1:15620848-15621780 GCF_001194135.2 Octopus bimaculoides
TGTGTGTGTGTGTGTGTGTGTGTGTGTGTGTGTGTGTGTGTGTGTGTGTGTGTGTGTGTTTGTGTGTGTGTGACAGGTCCTTAATCATAGATTAATGGTGGATGTTTCTATAGTTAGTTGTGGTTTATATTTGTCGAATTATTTTTCCTTGTTTATTCTCTGTTGTTGGGTAAAAGAGTTCAAGCATTTGTACAGGGGGCAAATTTTAAAATTGAGTATGGTCATTCCTTGACAGTTTGCAATGTGGGAATCTTCTTGGATCTGTGGGTAGTGTATCATCATTCTTTTGTGTAATGAAATGCTGTCTGTCTTATGTGGTTTTGTTGGCATCTATCACATGTTATTGCATTAATTAGGTTTCCAGAGTTACAGGTGAAGTTTACTTTTGTTTTAAGGGTTTATCTATCTTTAAATTTGAATTTTGGTCCTTCCATTAGGTATAAGCAGGTTCTGCAATTTGTGCTTTCACATTTTCTCACAGTTGGGTTGGGGATTTGTTTATGTGTTTTGTTTCAGTGAGGATTTGTTTGAATGTTTTGGGCTGCCTTTTACTTTTGATGATTTGGTATGCTTCCAGAAATTTTTCAATTTTTCATCTTCAAATAGAATGGAAAGGTTTTTGCAGATGAGATCAAATATTTCAGTGTTTCTCAGATTAAAGGTTGACACATATGGTAAAATACTTTTAAAATACCTCTATAGCGATAACTGAGATTTCGGAAGTATAAGGTACTAATATTGGAGAAGAACCAATGATAAACACTAGTACATATACTCATTTAGAGCTTCCAATATTGTTAATCGATATAGAGCTAAACTGATGTATGCTTGGATAAAATGTATCCCTAGAAAAGACAACCTCTTTCCATACAGACTTATATACATGAATATATATATATATATATATATATATATATATATATATATATATA
>NC_068990.1:15622158-15625887 GCF_001194135.2 Octopus bimaculoides
AGATAGATAGATAGATAGATAGATAGATAGATAAATGGAGTTAAACACAGGTGTTATTCAAATTCTTTTACTTCCAACATATGTTTCGAAGACAACATTGGTATTATTCCAGAAAGAATAAAATGGTGTAAAACGATGCAATCTTCTCATAAGAGAAAGAAAGAGGCTAAATACATCAATAAGACATTTTAACAGAATGTAATGACTGCATATATGATGAAGGGAATGCTATCAAGTTTTTTTTTTTTTTAACTGTTAGTAGATATAACGTCAAAGGTAGTTTATAGAAAGAGAAGGAGGAGAAAGAAAGAAATTAGCAGAAAACAAATAGTGGAGAGATACATAGCGATAGGTGAATTAGAATAAAGCTTAAAGGTATGGAAGTAGATATATTTAGTGGAAGTGAAATATAAGAAGACAGTCAAAGGTCAAATTTTACAGAATGGTAGAAATCACTTATAGGAACTAAAGGTATGTTTCTGCCAATGTTTGCAACGATAAACACATTCTATAAACGTGTTTACAAGGGGATTCTTTGAGAATAGGATAAAAAACATTTCACTATTACAAAGGGAGCAAAAAGATTTACTTTTGTCATAAGGTAAAGAAATAGAGAGAACATTCCATTCCAAATTAAATTGTTTATCATGATCTTTTAGATACCAGATTAATTTACTAAATTAATCTGGTATCTAAAAGATCATAATATAACAAATAAAAAAAATAATAAAAACACAATCAATGAAGCGACAAAAGAAACAGTAAGATGATACATGTTGATCTTATTAGACATTTCTGTTTATTTAATAACCTACAATCAAGAGGTCATTTTACAGACACCAAACTATAAATTTCACAAGGTACAACCTTCAAATTGACACCTCTCTGCTAAATGCAGAAATTTTCTGTCTCACTATTGGCTAAAAATATATAGTTTTTTTTTCGATTTTTAAACCTCTATAAGTTTTTCCTCCAATTTTTTTTCTCCACAACATCGTACTTTCATAGCAATTAGACTGGAAAACTATCTTATTATAGCTGATTTTCAGATTTTTTATTGTCTTTTAAAAAATGCATATTTTGCAAATAAAAAAAAACTAGATCCCCATCTGAAACTTATTTTACAAAGATTTTTAATCAGACCTCTGTAACAAGATATCTAGAATGCATATATTGTGTTTTGAAGGAATGTTCTTGAAATAACATGAAATTTAAAATCTTGATATCTTCATGAAAGGTGCAGATGTGACTGTGTGGTAAGAAGTTTGCTTCCCATCCACATGGTTCTGGGTTCAGTCCCACTGCATGGCACCTTGAGAAAGAGTACCATAGCCCTGAACCAACTAGAGCTTTGTGAGTAGATTTAGTAGATGGACACTGAAAGAAGCTCATAGGATATATGTATGTATATATCTTTTTGTGTGTATCTTTGTGATTCTGTTTGTCCCCTACCATTGACAACAGGTGTTGGTTTGTTTATGTCCTTGTGACTATGTGGTTTAGCAATAAGACTGATAAAATAGACACTAGACTTTAAAAAAAAGGGGTATTGGGTTGGAGTTATTTGACTAAACCCTTCAAGGCGGTACTCCAGCATGGCCACAGTCTGGTGACTGAAACAAGTAAAAGGTAAAAAATAAAAGTGTCTATGGGGATGTCAGGATATCTTTAAATTCTTTTACTTATAATGGAATATTCAATGTGTTTGAAAGTCAACTGAAATTAATGTTAAGAAGACGGAAAACATTTTCTCCTTTTACTTTGTAATGTTTTATTTCTGTGCAAATAAGTACAAGCCGTATCATTGAAGTCTGTGTCTGTTGAGACTTGCCTACGTTTTAATTAAATCTTTTACTTGTTGATAACCTTTTGTGGCCTTTCGTTACTGTATTTATTTTGAGATGCTCTGTGCTTCTTTCAATTACTTTAAATATAACAAAGAATTTAGTAAAATAGCTTGGTTATCATTAAGCTAGTGTGAGGAACATAAATTCTGACTATGGTTTGGTGGAAGATTTTTATTCAGAACTTATGAAAACAAGACATTTATACTCAGAGCCAGAGTCCGTTTCAGCCAGGTAGGTAATGAAAGGGTTAAAGGCTAATTTGAAAGGTTTAGCGTTTACAGTGGCCATATCTGGCCCTAATACTCTACCCATTTTATGTTCAAATCAGCCAAGTTAGCTTCTCACACCAATCCTGCAGTGTCATTTTAAAAATAAACAATCAAATCAAAATCTTGGAGCTACATGATCATGGTTTCAAATTTTAGCACAAGGCCAGCAATTTTAGGGGAGGAGTAAGTTGATTACATCACCCACAGTGTTCCACTGGTACTTATTTTATTGACCCGATCCTGAAAGGATGAAAGGCAAAGCTAGCCTCTGCGGAATTTTAATTCAGAACATAAAGACAAATAGAAAGCCGTTAAGCACTTTTCCTGGCATGCTAACAATTCGGCCAAACCAACCACCTTTAGAAAGCTACAAAATAATGCAAAATGAATTCAAAACAATGTAAATAAATAAGCATTACATTTAACAATGTAATTTGAATGCTAAAGGGTTAATTTGCACAACATAAAGATGACTGGTGAAGGCTGTCAGCTTGCCACCAGTTATTCTTAGCAGCTGGAAAACACAAAATGATTACTGAAGTGGGTTACACACCAAAGCAAATATACAATGTTAATGAAACCCAATTTTCCTGGAAACATATGCCTGTTAGAACTTTTTTCTCAAGAAGAACAATCAACACCAGAATTTACAACTTTGGCACATGATCGCAAGGTCATGAGTTCAATTCCAGGTGATGCATTGTGTTCTCGAGCAAGACACTTTATTTCACAATGCTCCAGTCCACTCAGCTGGCAAAAATGAGTGGAACCTGTAATTCAAAGGACCAGCCTTGTCACACTCTGTGTCTCGCTGAAACTCCCTGAGAATTACATTAAGGGTACACTTGTCTGTGAAGTGCTCAGCCACTTGCATATTAATTTCACAAGCAGGCTGTTCTGTTGATCGGATCAACTGGATCATTGATCATTATAACCGACAGAGTGCCAATGCCAGTTAGTGTTAACGCTGTATGTGTCTGCAGGTTTTCTGGCAAAGTCATTTTCAAAAATGTAGACAATTCAAGACATCTGATGAATTATGCTATCTTCTCCACCAGGTATTTCAAATAAAGACACATACACGCACGTGCGTGCACACACACACACACACACACACATTAAGACAAGAAAACTAAACTATAACACTTGTTCTTTTTCTAAAGGTAACTCAAAGTCTTTCCCGTTTGTCCAACGTGACTATGGTACTCGTATATGTGGTCCAGTCTGTATGATGTTCTGTGAATATGGAAATGTGCTGGACAAAAATGGATGTCCAATATGCAAATGTAAAAAGTGAGTAGAGTCAATCTTATCTTCTAAAATATTATTCTGGCAAGGAGTAAGTATGAGGGTAACCTTAAAAAAAACAGTCTCTTATCTATGGAATGGCATCTGTGACATAATCTGTTATACACATAACATTTATATTGCATATATTTCTGTGTGTTGTGTGTGTGTGTGTGTGTGTGTGTGTGTGTACATATATGTATGTATGTGTATATATATATATACACACACATATATATATACACATATATATATACATATATATACATATATATCTATATACATATACATATATATATATATACACATATACATACATACACATA
>NC_068990.1:15626417-15629648 GCF_001194135.2 Octopus bimaculoides
TATGTATACATACATATATACATGTATACATACACGCGCGCGCACACACACACACACACACGCGCATACGATAGTTGTCCACTTGTGATCGAGGAAGGCCATTGCTGACCTTCAGGAACATTGTGCGCTCTAGGACTAACTTATATTTTGCATTTGCGGCTCTATTGGTGGCCAATGAGCCCTGCTCTTGACAAGCATACATGACTGCAAACATTGCAAACCAAGCTTTCCCCATTCACTACACCAGCAGTGCACTTTCAAGCAGCACACTTAAATTCTTCATGCAGAATACGTGCTCTCTCAAAAGTGTCGACCCCACTCCTTAACCTGCTTCCTCCATCTGTGGCGATGACAGGCATTGCTTTCCTATTCAGTCTCAATGACTGTCATTACTTGTCACATATATATATATATATATACACACACACACACATACGACAGGCTTCTTTCAGTTTCCGTCTACCAAATCTACTCACAAGGCTTTGGTTGGCCCGAAGCTATAATAGAAGACAGTTGCTATAATAGAAGACAGGTTTCTTTCAGCTTCCATCTACCAAATCCACTTACAAGGCTTTGGCCAGCCCGAGTCTATAATATAAGAGCAAGGTGCTGCACAGTGGGACTGAACCCGGAACCATGTGGTTGGGAAGCAAGCTTCTTACCATATATGTATGTGTGTGTGTGTGTGTGTTTATATATATACACAGACACACATACATACATACATACACACACACACATACACATACACATACACACTCACACACACACACACACACACATACAAACACATATATAGTGGAACCTTAGTTTACGAATGCCTCTCATCATGAACCAATTGGCTTAGAAACAATTTTTTAAATAGAAAACATCTTGGGTGATGAACATTGTCACGAGTAACAAACGCACAAGCCAGCAACAACAGTTGGCCACAAGCTGAAAGTATCAATGGCAGAGCATCAGTTGGTGTCTTAGCTTTCATTCTGCGCATATCCCTGCTCAAAATTGTCATGCTTTCTCTTGAATTTGATATAGGAAAATAGTTTTGGTTTACAAACATTTTAGGTGACAAACAGCATTCAGGAACAAATTATATTTGTAATTGAAGTTCCAATGCACACACACACACACACACACACACACACACACACACACATATATCTTAGTCGTCATCATCATCATTTAATGTCCATTGTCCATTCTGGCATGAGTTGGACGGTTTGACCAGGGCTGGTAAAGCTGGAAGGCTGCACCAGACTCCAGTCTGATTTGGCATGGTTTTCTACAGCTGGATGCCCTTCCTAACGCCAACCACTCCCCAAGTGTAATGGGTGCTTTTACATGCCACTGGCACGGGTGCCATTTGTGTGACACTAGTATCTGCCATGACTGATTTTGCTCAGCTTGATGGGTTTTCTTCTCAAGAATGACACAATGCCAAAGGTCTCAGTCATTGTCTCTGTGAGGCCCAGCATTCAATATATACATTACTCTTTTACTCTTTTACTCATTTCAGCCATGTGGCTGTGGTCATGCTGGAGCACCGAATATATACAAATTCTTTCTTTCCTTTTTTCTCTCTTTATTTATTTATTTATCTATGTATTTATTTATTGTACAACATAATGGGCAAACAGTTTGAATTATTCACATAACATTATGATTTTAAAATTTTATCTAGAACAATCCAGAGGGAAATACATTTATCATCAGCTATATAAACTCACAGGTCTTCAATCTGCAACTAGCTTGATCAGTGCCAGAGCATGAAACTCTCAGACCTTGAGTCACTCTGTTACTTCTGCAAAATATTAATAAATATATGAAGCTTGCTTCTCAACCACATGGTTCTGGTTTTCAATCTTGCTGCATGGCACCTTGAGCAAGTGTCTTCTATTAGAGCCTCGGGCCAACCAAAGCCTTGTGAGTGGATTTGGTAGATGGAAACTAAAAGAAACCCGTCATGTGTGTGTGTGTGTGTGTGTGTGTGTGTATGTATATATGTGTGTGTGTGTGTGTGTGTGTGTGTGTGTGTACATACAGGATGTAGTGAATATATTGTTGTCTAAATTTTGCAAAAATGAAAATAACATTGACATCTCATTTTAACAGATATATTTACCAAAAGTACATAAAAATATTTTGAAATATTAAAGAGTAAAATTTATTCAATAAAATTGCCATTGGCCTTCAACCATGACCTCCAGACGACTTCAGAATCTCCTGCAACTAACTCTTCCGGACAGTCTCCTTGTTTAAGTTGGTAAATGCTGCCATAATCCTTGCCTTCAGTTCATCTTTGGTGTTGCAAGGAGTTCTGTTGGTCTCTTGTTCAACTGTGCCCTACACATAATAATCAGTCTGGGGAGTCAGATGGCCAGAGGTTAGGGGTGATGTGATTGAAGAAATTGTCGCCATCACTAGTGGCATAGTGTCACCATCACTAGTGATAACTCTAAACCCCATGATGTTGACTGGATGTTTGATTTTTATCACTCTCAGTACATGTTCTCAGATTGCACTGTCCTCGGATTTACACCCAAACACTCTGAAATGCTCATACTGGAGCTTCTTGTGCAAATGCCAAGCAGTACAGCATGTTACTTCCAAATTTCTGACAGAGTGAATTGCATCATGGTGCTGTTTTTCTCATAGAAGGTGCCCAACTGAGCTTACAATACTGTGTATTCAACAAAATCAAAAATAAACAATGCGCATGCACGAAATTAAAAATATAAAATGGTGACAATTTGCCCATCACACCCCATATATATATATATATATATATATACTAGTATAATAAACGTGAAAACTAATTTGTGTGTCAGTGTGTCACACTTTGACTCCCTCTCTCACTATTCAATGACACTTCTACTATTCCTCATGCTGGGGAGAGAGAGAGAGAGAGAGAGAGAGAAACAGAGAGGGATAGAAAGAGAAACAAAGAAATAAGAGCTGATGATGATGATGTTTTATTAAAAGTAGTAGTGTTGAAGGTGGCAGTGGGAGTAATAATAGAAGAGAGAGAAAGAGGGAGATGATGTACTACATTGTTTAACCATTCATGTATATATATATGTATATATATGTATATATACATATATATACATATATATACATATATATACATATACATATATATACATATACATATATACGCATATATATACATATATATATATATACATATACATACCTATATATATATACATATACATACACATATATATA
>NC_068990.1:15629881-15638831 GCF_001194135.2 Octopus bimaculoides
TATATATACACACACATATATACATATATATATACATATATATGCATATATACATATACATATATATACATATATATATATATACATATATATACATATATACATCATCATCATCGTTTAACGTCCGCTTTCCATGCTAGCATGTGTTGGACGGTTTGACTCAGGACTAGTGAAACCAGATGGCTACACCAGGCTCCAATCTGATTTGGCAGAGTTTCTACAGCTGGATGCCCTTCCCAACGCCAACCACTCCAAGAGTGTGGTGGGTACTTTTACGTGCCACCGGCACGAAAACCAGTCAGGAGGTACTGGCAACGGCCACGCTCGAAATGGTGTATTTTACGTGCCACCTGCACAGGAGCCAGTCCAGCGGTACTGGCAACAGTTTCCATCTACCACATTCTCTTACAAGGCATTTGTCAGTCTGGCGCCATTGTAGAAGAAAACACTTGACTAACATGTTACCAGTGAGTGCTGAATCCTAAACATGGCTGCAAAGTGAACTTCTAAATCATAAGATATGTTTTTACCAAATTACAAGAAATAATATTAAAACAAAACAGAACAAAAAATGAAAAACAATAATGTTAGTGTTGTTGTGGTTGTTGTTATTGTTAGTGTGACTATAAGCTTATCCATCTCTTTTTATCATTTCAGGAAACCAAAAGACATGTCAAAATAATGACCAGCTCTTATAGTGGAACATGACTCATAAATTTATAGGAAGAGGATGATGATACTGATGCTGATGATGATGATGATGATAGTGGTGATTATGTGAATGATGGTGTTAGTGAAGATGAATATGTTCATCATGATGATTATGATAATGAAGGTTGCAGCTGATGTGGTGGTGGTGGTGGTGGTGAATTAACCAGGGCACACCTGCTTTTACATATTTTTCAGTTGTGAAGTTAATTACCACAAAACATTCACACAGCTCCATGTACCATACTAATTATTTAACTTGTTTCAGTCACTGAACTGTGGCCAGGGTAGGGCACGACCTTGACAAAATTCTTCTTTTTTTTTTTGACCTTATTGACCCCAGAATTTATTTTTAAATATGGTCCCTTATTTTTGCAATCTCTGTTTTGTCACATTGCTTAGTAAGAGAACATAAAACACACAGAAAATGGGATATTTATGTATGTGTGAGTGTGTGTGTGTGTGTGTGTGAGTGTGTGTGTGTGTATGTGTATGTGTATGTGTGTGCATATGTATCATTCAGCCAATGTCAACTGTGGAAATAACCAATAGACACAAATATGCTCACATGTACATATCTTTGTATAAACACACACATCTATGTCTGTGTGTACATGTGTGTGTGTATACACACATATATATATACATATATATATGTGTGTGTGTGTATGTATATATATGTATGTGTGTGTATATATATATATATATATATATATATATATATATATATATATATATATATATATATACATGTATGTATATACATACATATATATATATATGTGTGTGTGTGATTTGTATAAACATAATGTGATAAAGTGTTCTCCTGAAGAACTGCTGTGGATCTACATCCAACTGCACGACAAACACCCACTGCAGAGGATGCAAATAATGATAATGATGAAATATACATTAGGAACAAATGGTATAAACTGTCTTGTGTTTATTGTACTTTCCACTCACACACACACACACATATTCATTCAAAGGGCTTCCTTACAGTTTCCATCTACCTATTCGCTCACAAGGTAATTGTTGGCTTGCAGCTATAGTGAAAGATATTCACCCAAAATACCAAATTGTGGGAGCAAACTGAAGACGACGTGGTTACAAGATGAACTTTTTAACCATATAGCCAAGCCTTTGCCTAATCGTACAAGATATTTTTTATATTGTTAAAAGGTTTATTATTATGTAATAATTATTAATCTCAATAAATATCTATTAAATATAAACAGAGTTTTTATTTGTTGCTCAATTGGTTCTGTGTTTACCTGATCATTAATAAACCATTAAACCAACAGATCATTAATAAACCAATAAGATGTTGTCTTCTACTTCCATAAGGTCATTTGCCAAGAAGAGTATAATATCTAATGCTTCAGTATTTGCCCTTCATCTGTGTGTCACAGAAAGGAGAGATAAAAATAGTGTTGTCTATGGTGTAACATGGGTGAGACCACAGAAATAGTTACCCTGGGAACAGAATTTCTCAAGAAAAATTATGTAAATTAATTTCATCATCGTTTAATGTCCAAATTCCATGATGGTATGGGATGGATGATTTAACAAGGCTCAATGGGCTTAAAGACTTCATACTCTGATGTCTACTTTGGTAAGGTTTCAATGGCTGGATGCCCTTACTAATGGCAACCACTATATAGCGTGTGCCACTGCATGGCACCAGCACTAATGAGGTTACCATGCAGCCTGCAAATCAAAAATAGTATGCCTTTCGCCTTATGCAGAAATATTGGCCTTTCTCTGGGCACTGGCGATTCATGTTATGCCCTTGGTGTTGTTGCTTTGTCAAGAAATATATAAATGAAGAAATTGATACTGAAGGAAGGAAATGGCCAAGAGAGCATGGTGTTATGTGAGGGTTTTAGGTAAGAGATCTTATGTGAACAAATGGGTTGAAAGGTAATAGTTGAAAAGAAGAGGCTGGAAGAGTCATTACCTCAAATGCAAACATAATAAAGCAAGGGAAAAAATTCAAATAAAAAGGTCTGTACCCTTGTGAAGGTGCATCACTTAGTCGTTAAGATATTTGGCTCATGATTGGAAGGTTATGAGTTCAATACTCAGTGGCTCATTGTGTTCTTGAGCAAGACACTTTATTTTTCATTGCTTCAGTCTACTCAGCTGGCAAAAATGAGTTGTACCTGTAATTCAAAAGGGGCCAGCCTTGTCAAATTCTGTGATACCAAAATTTAAGTTTCTATTGTTTCTTGTTAATTTCACAAGCAGGCAGTTGATTGGATCAACTGGATCCCTCATCCTCATAACCAACAGAGTGCCCAGTATATCTAAAATTTAAATATTTACAAACATAGACAACCATATCTCCTGCACAGAAACAGGTACAAAGCCAACAGTTTAGAATCATAAGAAGTCAAGGCATTCATTCATTCATTCTGCAAGGGGAAGAAGTTTCTAGGTTTAAGATGAAAGGTTTTTCCTGTGGATGTTTGATGAGTTGTAGTATAGAATAACTGGTTCTTATTTTATTGGCCCTGAAAAAATGAAAAGCAAAGCCAGCTTTAGTGGAATTTGAACTCAGAATATAATGACAGATGAAATGCTGCTAAGCATTTAGTCCAACATGCTAATGGTTCTGCCAGCTCACTGCCTTCTCATCAACAATAATAACAATAGTTAATTGGGTGAGAATATATATTTAATCTTCAAAATATGAACATTTCTGATGCTAACGAATCTGAGACTGCCTCTTTTTCTATGATACAAACATATTGTTTCAAAGTAATCTTAATTAAAACCTTCCATCAAAATTTCATGTTAATATATGTTCCAAACATCAATTAATAATAAAGTTATTTTACTAAATTCTTCATTATTTTCAAAATTAATTGAAGCAAAATCTGTGTATTTCAACAGAAATAAGGTATCAAAAGGATAAAAGTGAACTAAGGTAAAACCTTCCATCAAAATTTAATGTTAATTTATATTCCAAACACCAGCTTGATAATTGTTTTTAATTAACTGGCACATAAAAGCACTCACTACACTCTCAGAGTGGTTGGTGTTAGGAAGGGCATCAAGCTGTAGAAACTGCCAAATCAGATTGGAGCCTGGTGTAGCCATCTGGTTCGCCAGTCCTCAGTCAAATTGTCCAACCCATGCTAGCATGGAAGGCAGACGTTAAACGATGATGATAACTGAAACAAATATCGGTGTATTTCAACAGAAATATGGTAACAAAAGGGTTTAAAAGCCAAAGGTAAGAGCAAGCAATTCTCTTTTTTTTTTTTTTTCCAAAACATATACTACATAATTGTTCTTTTAATAGATTATCTTCCATCATAAAACATTTGAAGGAATCCTACTTAAGATGTGTCGGGTGAATAAACTCAAGGTCATTTACTAATTTCAGAGTCTGGTGAATAAACTTGTGACACCATTAATTTTGCAAGCCCATCCACACATGACTTCGTTTAAATGAGGAGGAAGAGGAGGAAGAACATGATTCTAATAAGAATCAAAATTATCATTTTCCATTTTCCAAACATTCTCCTTCTCTCTGTTTTTATATTGGGTTTGGCATCAACTTCTCTGAAGACACTGACAACATTGAATTGTAGGACTGCCACAGAAGGCCTCATCTTCATATTGTGTTTTTGCTGTTTTTGTTTTAACTCCAGGTCAGTCTCAACTGAGCAGGCCTATGAGCAAAAGCATTCTAGCTATGACCATCCCATATCTTCAGGCTTTCTCACAAACTACAATAATGTTTCTCAAACATTTCAACAATCATTTCTTTTCATTTACCAAAACCTTTTACAAGGCCCTCTTTGCTATGATTCAATGCACTCCCACCCTATCAATTTTTTTAGGACCATACGCATAAGGCATGTGGCCTGGTGATTATGATGTTGCACTCACGATCACTAGATTGTGGGTTTGATTCCTGAACTGAGCAGTGTTCTCGAGCAAAACACTTCATTTCACATTGCTCTAGTGGGTGAGAGTGTGGCAGAATTTTTGATGTATTGGCAGAAATGCTTTACAGTATACCTTTCAGCTTTTTACACTCTGAGTTCACAGTCTGTGACATGGCTGGCCCTTTGAAATACAGGTACTACTCATTTTTGCCAGCTGAGTGGACTGGAGCAACATGAAATAATGGGTCTTGCTCAATGACACAGTGTGCCACCAGGAATAAAACTCCTGATTGTAAGCCAAGTACCCTGACCACTTGGCCACACACCTACACAATATGTCTGAACAAATGGATGGAGTGATCTCAGCTGAAGTGCTTTCAGTTCTCGCTCTGTTTAGTTGACACTAAATCGCAACAATAACGGTTAATAGGGTGGAAACCTATTTAATCTCTGGAGCATTGAAAAATCTTGAAATAGGATTCATTTCTATTTTTATCATAAGATATGTTAAACATGACCTTTGTTAATAGATTATCTTCCAAAGAAATTATTTGAAGGCTTTTGTTGAATAAATTCCAAGACATAAATAACTTCATATTGGCTGCTGAGTTAAGTGCCCACTCTACAGTATTTTATGTGTAAACTTATACAAAAGGGCCAGCCATGTCACGCTGAATCTCCCTAAGAATAATATCAAAGGTACATGTGTCTGTGGAGTGCTCATCCACATACACATTAATTTCATGAACAGGTTGTTCTGTTGATTGAAACAATTGGAACCCTTGGCATTATAACAGTGTGCTGGTATGTGTGTGTATATAAAGTTGTAGTCAACTTACAACCACAATTGGTATACAACTTGTTGCACATAAATGTTAACAACAAAATCTTACATGGAACCTGGTTGAGGACCACTGATTTATGAGAGAGAAGAATATAATGTCAATAGTGTTTCTCAAACATTCTAACAATCATTTCTTTTCATTTACCAAAACTTTTTACAAGGCCCTCTTTGCTATGATGTTGTCTGGGATTTACTGGGATTAAATTTTTAAAAAAATGACTGGATGGTCATATCTGGGATGCTTTTGACCAAAGGTTTGCTTAGCTTTTTTTTACCCTATTTCAGTTGAAATACATGGCCTTTGTTTCAATTAATTTTTTAAATAGGTGAAGAATTTAGTAAAATAATTTTAACATTATTGAAACCAGTATTTGGAATATAAATTACAAATTCTGATGTAAAGTTTTAATATAGACCACTTTAGAACAAAGTTTGTATCATAGAACCAAGGACAGTCTCAGGCAGGTTGGTTTCAAAAGAGGTTCAGTAACTTTTATATATTATTTATCTGAATAAGAGCCAACACTGCTATATTCAATGTGAATTAACCCCCAAATATTTTGGTTCAAACTAAAAAATCTGAATATTTCCCCTAATGAAGTATACATATCACAGGATGTGTGTGTGTGTGTGTGTGTTGAAGGTCATGATACACAAAAACTAATGAAATTTTTGCCAGCAGGTGAATACGATTACAAGATCGTTATTTATTATAATTCCATTAGCTCAACACTAGGACCTACCACTCCGTAAAGAAAGAAGAATGTTAATCTCTAAAATACCAAACATATCAACAAAAATGACTGACAATTTTCTCATTCTTTCTTTTATGCAAAGGATTAAAGCCAAAGGAATTTGACTGGAAATACTTCAGCATTTATCCCTAACAGTCAGAGGATTGCATGCACGCAATACTCCACACTTGCCTACAGTTAGAAAACTTTACAGGATTAATAACTCTTATCTAAATTGATCAGAAATTTGTCTCAGGGATTGTTTCTTTCTTTATATTTCTTCTTCTTATTATTATTTTTTGTCTTTTTTTGACATGCATCGTGATGAAGACATTTTCACTAATCGTTAACATCATTCTTAAGAGGAAAAAATAATTAAAAGTAAAAATAAAAAAATGTAGGAACACATGATCATCAGCATTGTTAATTGAAATAAATTTTGAGAAAATAAATAAATAAATAAATTGGTAGTCCAGCTGTCAATGAAAGAAGTGATCTGTACAAGATGCCAAGATCACATCCCACCCAAATATTAATTTTCCCTGGGACCAATAAATGAAAAAATTTTTAGATGCGCAATTAATTTTTTCTTTTACTCATGTATCTTCAGACAGACATCATAAATATGTTTCAATTCCTGGACCAGGTGATGCAGTGTGTTCTTGAGCAAAACACTTTATTTCACATTGCTCCAGTCCACTCTGATGGCAAAAATGGGTAACCCAGTGTTGGACAGGTATCCTGCCTAAGGTGAGGAGATACATATATTCCACAGAAACTGGATTGAACCCAGGACCTTGCAGCTACAAAGCAAACTCCATAACCATTTAGCAATATTGCATGTACAACGAGTACTTCCTAAGCACATGGTTTTGGGTTCAGTCCCACTGCTTGGACAAGTGTCTTCTAGAATGGCTCTGAGCTGACCACAGTCTTGTGAGTGGATTTGGCAGGCAGAAATTGAAAGAAGCTCATTGTGTATGTGTGTGTGTGTTTGTGCTTGAGAGAAAGAGCATCCAGCAAAATTAAAAATGAAACCAGTCAAGGGGATAGAGGAGGCTTTCACAGACAAATCAATGTCTATCCATAGTTGGAGAGAAGACAGGTACCATCAAGAAGTATGTCTACTGAAATAGACTGTGGCCATTTTAGGCTATGAATCTGGAATAAAACACCACAAAATGTCCTGACACTCTCCCATCCCAACATATCCATTTTTTTTTTCTTTTTGTGATGGTTAATAAGTTTCTTCACAAGAATACATAACTCTGTTCTGTGTAAAGAATAATAGTTTAAAGATAAGACAAAATATGGGAATATATGGGCCACAGGATGGAATTATTTAATAACAGAGGCTAGGTGTGTATGGAAAACAATGTAGGAGACCAACAGTGTTCTTGGAGAGAGAAGAGAGAAAAAAAATCAACAAGATTAAATTGTTTCATTGAAAAATATTTCAAATTGAAAAAAAAATTATAACAGCACATCTGAACAATCTTTAGATGAACAGGTTTTAAATTGGAACTATCAATGTTCAGGGATCTAATTAAAGATAGAGACAGATCACCAATGAACACAGGAATAATAATAATAATAATAATAATAATAATAATAATAATAATAATAATATTGGTTTCAAATTTTGGCATGAGGCCAGTACTTTTATGGGAGTGGGGTAAGTTGATTACATTGACCCCAATGCACAACTGGTACCTATTTTATCAACCCTGAAAGGATGAAAAGTAAAGTTGACCATGGCAGAATCTGAAAGCAGAACAAACAGAAGAAATGCTGCTCAGCATTTTGTCCAACATACTAACAATTCTGCCAGTTCACCACCTTATAAACAGGAATAATAATGTTGATTAAGAACAAGTAATATTCCATAAGCCACATTATCATTAGATAAACTAGAATAGAAATACTATAGTAGTAGATAGCATTATATATTTGCTTATTTCTATGTGCATTTGCTCATTTATCAGTTAATGTTTATTATTAAAAAAAAATCTTTGCTATTAATGTAAACCGTATATTTATTTGAAGATCAACAGCAGTTTATGTATCCACATAAAATGCATGTGCACATGAACACCTGTATAACTAAACTAACATATTTACTTAAGGAGAAACTAAATATTCTTATTTAGCTTAACATTATCAAAAACCTTAAAAACAAATTACTAAGTAAATCCATAGAAGATTATTGCCAATACCGTTGATATTAAACAAGGCAGGGTGAGAGAACAGAGCTAGAAATGATAAGCAAACAGCTGTGGAAATAGAGTCAGCTTCAAAACAGTAACTCTTTAACAGCTGTTTATTGTGTCACATCTAACTGGTTAGCTTACTATTAATGCAAATAGAGAATTTGGTACATTGTGTGCATGTATTAAAAACTGGCACTCTTTTAGTTACGATGACAAGTGTTCTGCATGATCCTAACAGAACAGCCTGCTCATGAAATTAACAGGCAACTGGCTGAGCACTCCACAGACACACATATCCTTAACGGAGTTATCAGGGATATTCAGTGTGACATCAAGCATGACAGGGCTGACTTTTTGAAATACAGGTACAACTCATTTTTGCCAGCTAAATGAACTGGAGCAATGTGAAATGAAGTATCTTGCTCAAGGACACAACGTGCCACTGGGTACCAAACCCGCAATCTTAAGGTCGTGGCCAGATACTCAACCACTAAACCAAGCACTGTTACTATGTGTGTGTGCGCACATGTGTGTATGTGTGTGTATGTATAT
>NC_068990.1:15639062-15647844 GCF_001194135.2 Octopus bimaculoides
TTTTAATTACAAGACAATTACAATCCACCAAATAGACTGAACGCCAGAGAATGTACAAAAACATTCAACATTAATTATTAACCACAAAAAAAAATGTTGCAAAATTTGTGCTTAAAGCTTTTGTTTGCTTGCTATGGTATTTTTTCTTGGTTTTATTTAATGTGTTGTTGTTGTTGTTGCTGGTGGTGGTCATCTTGTAGCTGTTAGATTTCATAAATGATCCTGTTGTGCCATAGGTCTTGAGGCTCATAACTTTGAGAGACACAAAAAAAAAGTTTTTTGAAAAAAAAATAAAAAATAAAACAGGAACTGTATTTCCTTTAAATGAAATTGAATAAGCAATTCTTAATATTGTAGAAGCCTTCTGCCCGCCTGCTTGCAGACATACATGTTGGCCACCTACATCTCTTCCAGTTGCAATGGTCGTGGACCATACAGAAGCACATAGGCACAATGCCAATCACCTGCAGAGAAATTAAAAACACCAATTAAAAACACTAAAATAAAAAACATTTGATTGAAATATTAATGAATGTTTTTGGTTAGGTGTTTGCAGCTAATTAACATAAATTACTTGTCAGGGCTGCTGACTAGCTCCTGTGCGGGTGGCACATAAAAAGCATCATTCGAGCGTGATCGTTACCAGCATCGCCTTACTGGCACTTGTGCCGGTGGCACGTGAAAAACAATATTTGAGCAAGGTCGTTGCCAGTGCCGCTGGACTGGCTCCTGTACAGGTGGTACATAAAAACATTTGAGCATGGCCGTTGCCAGTACCGCCCGATTGGCCCTTGTGCTGGTGGCATGTAAAAGCACCTACTACATTCTCAGGGTGGTTGGCATTAGGAAGGGCATCCAGCTGTAGAAACTCTGCCAGATCAGATTGGAGCCTGGTGCAGCCATCTGGCTCACCAGTCCTCAGTCAAACCGTCCAACCCATGCCAGCATGGAAAGTGGACGTTAAACGATGATGATGATGATGATCCAAAAATGTTGGCTACACACATGAAATGATACAAGATTCAATCTCTTGTATCACTTGGAAGTACATGAGAACACAACAAGAGTTTTAAGACTGCATAATGAAGCAGTGGTTCTCAACCATTTTTGGCTTATGGAGCCCTTTTGATTCTTATTTGACTTAGTTGGACCCTCAAAGTCAGTTGACATTTAAAAAAAAGCCCATTTTTAAAATCAAATATTATGAATTGTATAAAAGAATTGTTAAAATATTTTGTATTTTGTGGAAGTACAACCAATATATTGCACTTAAATTTTAAAAGCAAAATCTTATATGGACCTCTAAGGGCCATATAGACCCTGGTTGAGAACCAGGGTGATAAATTATGCTCCAGGTTAGCTCAATAATAGCTTCTAAGTTTAAATAAGCACAGGTGTAGCTGTGTAGTTAAAAAGCTTGCTTCCAAACCACATGGTCTTGGGTTCGATCTCACTGTGTGGCACATTAGGCAAGTGGTGTCTACTACAGGTCCAGCCCAACCAAAGCCTTGTGAGTGAATTTGGTAGATGGATTCTGAAAAGAAGACTATATTGTGTGTGTATACAACCCACAGTTAAGTGAACTAAGATGATGTCATCTTATCTTTATCAACCATTTCTCTCATGATTGAGGACATCAATGCTGGTGCCACACTGAAGATTATCCACTTCAGAAATCAATTATTTTTGTTGCTGATTTCCTGTCTTTATTTTAGTCATTGGTGATAAATTCTCTCTCCCTTATTCTTACAACCAGACCCACCCATGTTCAAGAATCGGGTGAGTGTACCGAGACAGATGCCTGATGGAATATAATGTACTTTACAGTTAAAGGTGTATCCCACTTTATTCGGGGTTGGGAGTGAATATGCAATAATATTTGTTACGTACCACCACCAGATAATTTCAAAATGTCTTCAGATAAAATTGGAGATACTTTGTCATCATCAAACATAATCCATTCATCTAAGAAAACAGATCAAAAATTAATAATGAACATTAAAAAAAAAAAAAATTTTAAATCAGGTTTTTAAAGTGATATTCTTTCAGATAGTATAAACTAATTATAGACACCCATTGTTATACAGAGCAATAACTATAAACATCAAATGTTAAAGAGTAAATAGATCTTGCCATACTGCTTCCGATCATTATTTAGCTTTTATTATTATCAAATATTAAGAAATTTAACAAAACTATTTACATTGACACATTACAATTCAAACTAGACAATCTATACTAAAAAGAAAATGATCACTGCAAACATTTAATTCTTACAAAGATTTCCTTTTACAAATGTTTTCCAGATAGCTATGTAATATTTCTTGCCAGTGGCACATAAAAAGCACAATTCGAATGTGGTCATTGCCAGTGCAGCTTGAATGGCTCCCGTGCTGGTGGCACATAAAAAGCACAATTTGGGCGTGGTTGTTGCCAGTGCTGCCTGACTGGCTCCTGTGCTGGTGGCACGTAAAAAGCACCATTCGAGTGTAGTCAATGCTCGTACCACGTAACTGGCCCTTGTGGCACGTAAAAAGCACGCACTACACTCTCGGAGTGGTTGGCGTTAGAAAGGGCATCCAGATGTAGAAACCTTGCCAGATCAGATTGGAGCCTGGTGTAGCCCTCTGGCTTGACAGTCCTTGGTCAAACCGTCCAACCCATGCCAGCATAGAAAGCAGACGTTAAACGATGATGATAATGAAATTTGTAAATGACTACAAGTTCATCCTTAAAGGATTTTTAGTGATTTAATATGCAATAGCTTTGTCTTGAATCAAAACCAGCAACAGACTCAGTTCCTGTGTAGCTTGCTCACCATTTGTTCTAAAGCACATAGTACTATTGTTTTGATATGAGCCAATGTGGAAGCCTATACGAGGTTGATGAAACTGCTAGAAATAGCAGCCAACTTTTTCTCACATGACCTCTGTATCCTCTTAAAAATTAGACACATTGGATAATGTAACTCTAGATATACTATGCTTGAAAAAGAAAGATGGGATAGTTATGACTGCTCAGTCAGGTCTTTCAGGTAGAACCAGTTAATAACTATCAATAATCACCAAATGATAAAAAAAAATACTGTTAGAGGTAAAAAAAAAAACATTCAACATTGTCATCTACCAAGCAGTTCTCTACTTTACTACTACTACAAAGTTACCATTTCTATGGTCTCTATTTAGCAGTAATAATTTAGAGTGACTCAAGAAAAGATGAACATCCTGTATAGTGACAGGCTAAAATTGATCAATTAACTTCAAGACAAAATAAATTGTTGGCTCATTGATTCTAACAGCCTTCAATAATATTGCTATTAGAGGTTTGCAGGTCTTACCAGGATTCATTGTACTTTTCATCACTCTGAGACTGATAGGGCAAGTACCAGTAATATGATAGGGTTTAAGTTAAGTGATTATACCTCACTTTGTTCCAAAATTAGATATGTCTCTTTGGTAAGAAATCAATGTTACCAAAATAATTCACTCCAAAAACCCCAAAGGAGGAAACACAAATCAGCAAGACAAGTATACAATACATATCAATTGTCAGGTAACTTTGCTGGCCACAATGGTGATTTATATATCTTGACAATAGCTTTTGATTATCTTTGCCCAGTTCATGGCACCAGAGTTAACCTAAGACTCACTAATCCTTTTAGGAGAACAGCAACATAAAAAAACTCAAGCAGCTGAAATGCTCAGTGTTTGAGAGGCCAACAATTCGGTTGTGCGTAGACTGACTGGAAATTCTGAAAGAAAATAAAGTCAACTGAACTGATAACAATTGAAAAAAATGCCAAAAAAACTCACCACCCTTCTTCCGAATCCAAGCTACATAATGTCCACTGGAACTTGAACGACCTTTGTGTGTTAGTACAGCCTTCAGTTCATAGAAGCCACTGTTGTTAGAACCTTCGTCTGAAACAGAACATTTTAAATTCTTCATTTCTTGCAGAGACCTAGAGACGTCAGAGTTAGAGGAGAGGGAAACAGGATGTTGAGACATTCATTCATTCTGCACATTAGTTTGATTTAACATTGGATGAGATTAACAATTTGGTTACACCTTTCTCATCACCATTCTAAGGTCTACTATTCCATGCTTGGACATGTCAAATGAGACTACAGTGAAGCAGAATATTCTACATCCGTATGCCCTCCCTGATGTCAGCCCTCATCTGTTTCCAAGCAACATAATAATAATCCCTCAGTCTTTAAAAACAATAAACAGCCCAGACACGTTTTTACAAAGGACTGCAAACAAATAATGTTGTTTGTACTAACAGTGAGTTTTTTTTGTTACAAATAGCATGCAACATGTCAGAACATGTCAAGAAAGCCTGGACATTCTTTTCTGGTGGATAAACACCACCATCAGGATAGGTGAGGTGAAATATAAATCACTCTCCCACACACACATGTTGGGCTTCTTTCAGATTCTATCTACAGGATATTGGTCGACCTGTAGCTAATGTCAAGGATACAAGGAACAGAAATAAGAAATTACTGTAAGAACTAAAATGAAGAATTCACAAAATATTTGTTTATAAAAAAAAAGACCTAAATACATTTACATTAGTGTCACATACCTCCAGAGAAAGAATATGCTTCCGTTTTTAACTTCCTTGCTTCAAGAGTTTTAGCGTATTCTTTGTCATATTTCGCCTGAAAGAATCACATGGAAAACAACATCCTAAGAGATGAGACACAATAAATGTGCTGTAATGACATCATTTTCAAATTAAGGAAGCCACAAGATGAACAGACAGATAAACTAATCTAAAGCAATATATGGAGTCAGTTTATTTATTTAATTATAAGAAAACTAAATGATGAGCAATTAAAATGACCAAAGAAAATATATCCTATACTTTTAATTATAAGAACAAAATTGAAATTTCAAGGGTGTAATGTTTTTTTAATATCTCAAAATCAGTAATAGCAAGCAACATTTCCCTCAAAGTAATATGGCACTCATATGTTATGACTCAGCACTAAGCAAATTATAGTAAGTACCCATTAAATTATATTAAATATCTGTTAAGTTATACTAAATTAATATTCATTAAATTCTATTAAATATTCATTCAATAAAATGTTTTCTGTATTCAGATACTATATACAAAATTTATATAAATCTCATAAAAATGAATTTTGCCTGAGAAAAAGGAAATTATAATCAATTTAGACTGAATTAAGCTACAGAGTAGAAACTGATAAAGCTGAATCTAACCTTGCTCTGTTCTTCTGCTTTTCTATCTTCCATTATTTTATATTTATCACGGGTTGGAACCAATTTTTTCTGTAATTCTTCAGTACATAAATCATAGACATCAAGGTTTAATGGGAATTTGACATCCTGAATTTTGAAGAAGAATTAAAACAGAACTAAACAATAAATAAAATGCAGAAAGAATGAATGAAAATACACAAAAATATATTTACTGAGAAATTAAATCCAAGATAGATTATAGAAAAAGAAGAAAAAAAGGCTATTGAGTAACACCATCAACATTGTTTTAATAATGTTCCCTTTTCCATGCTTGGAATTTGTTGTTGCAGATTTTTTGCAGCTGGATGCTCTTCCTGTTGCCAACCCCTCATCCGTTTCCAAGTAAGTTAATATTTCCCCATGACCAAACTTGTTTTCATGAAAGATTGGAAACAGCACACTACTTCCTTGCACCATTTGCCAGGATTAGGGCATCACCAACAGATGGTGGGTGCAGCAATGCACTGTTACAGTGCATACCCCCATTCTACTACTGATTTCTTGTCTTGACTTTGTGGGATAATTATAAAGGAGTGATACCTTCATAGGCACTGTAACAATGCATTGCTGCACCCATCATTTGTTGGTGATTCCCTACTCCTGGCAAATAGTTCAAGGAAGTAGTGCCACACAAATCGATACATACAAGTCAGGCTTCTTTCAGTTTCCATCTGCAAAATCCACTCACAAGATTTTAGTCAACCTGGTGCCATGCAATAGCACCTTAGGCAGGTGTCTTCTATAGTCCCAGGTGGTTGACAAAGCAAACTTCTTATCACATAGCCACACCTGCACCTAAAAGTCTGATGCTCAACCAACTGAGCTATGTAGGCCACAACAAAGAAACTAGAATTAACCTGTCAGGGAATACATTAGAATATTGATTCCTGGACAATTGCCCCTTGACCTTTGGATTATGACCTCACAGCATTATTTGATAAATACACATGGAAGAATGAACAAAAAATAATTTCCATCAGAAGTCATAATTTAAAAGCAAAAAAGTTGTTAGCATTATTATAGAGATAGATGAAGCACTGCCAATAGCATAAGCAAGATCTCTTAGAGAATGACAGATTAATGTGATTGGTGTTGTAGATGTAGGACTTGCAAAGGTTAAAGCAATTGGTTGCAGATAGTAAACCTCAGCTGGTTAAGTTAATAAGATAGTAGTTTACAGCTTAAAGGTCAGTGTTTCAAATTTTATTGTTGGCAATGTGCTGTGTTGATGCCAAGATAATCAACATTTGATGATGCTGTCCAACTAGATGTCAATAACTATGTTAGTATTAACGTATTTAATGAAAGGAGGATCAAAAAGCTAATTAGAAATAATTTTGTATTGAAGAAGACATTAGCTCAATAACTAATGTTATTTTCATCATTTTTGAAAGTAGGG
The DNA here is from genome assembly GCF_001194135.2 of Octopus bimaculoides. NCBI lineage: Eukaryota > Metazoa > Mollusca > Cephalopoda > Octopoda > Octopodidae > Octopus > Octopus bimaculoides. Next base: position 15,645,736 of record NC_068990.1, read on the forward strand.
GAGACAACTGCACACGTTTCTGTCTTAGAATCTCCTCAACAAATGATACAGTTCATCATACTAAGTAGATGTAGCTATGGCTGTGTGGGCCATGTAGTTCAATATCTAAACATGGTTTCAGGTTCAATCCCATTGTGCAGCACCTTAAGTAAGAGTCGTCTAATATAACTCCAGGCCAGTGGATTGAGTTAGATCCATTAGTTCTACAGAGAGATCCAGGTCTTATTGAACTCTTTGGAATGCTAATTCTGGAAATGACATTTTACTTAGAGAAAGAATTTGATAAAGAATAAAAAGATAAGCTTCACCCCTTTTGTTACCATATTCCTCTTGAAATAAACCCTCTTTGTTCAAATAAATTTTGAAGTTGATGAATTTAGTAAAATAACCTTACCATTATTTGTATTTGGAACACAATTTGGCAGGAAATTTTGAAGGAAGGTTCTTCAGATTATCATAAAACTCGACACAAAAATTTGTATCAGAGAAGCAGGGGTGGTCTTAGATGGATTGGTATCAAAAGGGTTTAAGAGTAGCGTTAAGACACTACAGAAATATATATAGTGTGCAAATACCTCAAATTCTATCAAACAAACAGTGAGAAGAAAATAATTTAATGGAAACATCAATTAAAATTCCAAGTAATGAGGACAGTAATGTTCTCAGATGATGGTCTTCATTATAGCAAATATCTTTATTATGAGCTTCAAATGATGGTGACACACTAGTGGAAGAGGTATGCAAATGTCAATCAAATACATACATATATTGATGCCAGTGCCTGCTGACTGGCTCTCATGCCAGTGGCACGTAAAAAGCACTATCCGAACGTGATCAGCATCCAGGGCTGCATGACTGGCTCCCATGCCGGTAGCACATAAAAAGCACCCACTATACTCTTGGAGCAGTTGGTGTTAGGAAGGGCATCCAGCTGTAGAAACTCTGCCAGATCAGATTGGAGCCTGGTGTAGCCTTCTGGCTTGCCAGTCATCAGTCAAACCGTCAAACCCATGCCAAGTTTGACCACTGGAGTCATTGATACCTTACAAATTGTTCCCGCTTTTTAAAACAACCTTCCTTCTTTTGATCCTTTACTTCATTAGTCAATTAGTAAGTTATCAAAGAAGTCAAGTCATTGATTTTTACTAATCAGAGACATCTTTCATGAATGACTAGCTGTATTGACTTCTAAATAAAATCAGTAAGAGCCAACTTCTATTTGGAGCCACAAACACAAAAAGTTGATTTCAACACTGCAAGTTAAGAAACATTCCTCAGTTTCAGAGTGTTGCCACTACTTCTATTAATGGTACTCTGCATGGTACCCATTTACAGCTAGGTGAACTGGAATAATTTGAAAGTATCATGACCACAGAACCAATAAGATACAAACTGCTGCTTACATCTCAGATGTTGTTTATAAACACAGTTGCCTCTGACTTCATTTTAATAAATAGCAAACAAAGACAGAGCCTTACCTTGAGAATTTTTGCATTGATTGATTCCTTTTCTTTGTAGAAAAACCTAACAAATTGGATTGATAAATAGCCAGGTAGTCGACTGATTTTACTCTAGAAATAGAAAAAAAAAAAGAGGGAAAAAGTTAAAATTAATTAGATACACATAAAAGAGAAATTTACAAGTAAACATGGTTAAAACTAAAATTGTAAATTTAATGCAAGTGTGTCTGTGTAGTTGAGTGATTTACTTCCCAACCACATTGTCTTAGGTTCAATATCAGTGCATGACATTTTCAGCTAGTGTCTTCTATTATAGAAGATGTAAATGCACTGGGTAAATAGAAATTGAAAGAATCCATCATATGTCTGTGTGCGTGCATGCATTTATATCATCATCATCATCATCATCGTTTAACGTCCGCTTTCCATGCTAGCATGGGTTGGACGATTTGACTGAGGACTGGTGAAACCGGATGGCAACACCAGGCTCCAATCTAAATTTGGCAGAGTTTCTACAGCTGGATGCCCTTCCTAATGCCAACCACTCAGAGAGTGTAGTAGGTGCTTTTACGTGTCACCCGCACGAAGGCCAGTCAGGCGATACTGGCAACGGCCACGCTCGAAATGGTGTCTTTTATGTGCCACCCGC
>NC_068990.1:15650220-15662816 GCF_001194135.2 Octopus bimaculoides
ATATATTATACAGTCCAGTGATGGCTTAATTAGCCAAAATTTTGAAGTTACTGTCAATACAATTCTTTTTAAAGAATAATAAATTTGGACTCTACTAAATATATTGAGTAATACTTCAATTTAATGTACAAGTGTTTTTATTTTATCGTAAAATCAAACAATGTGTGTGTAGGTATGGATAGGCAAAAAAGTGTGCATGTGTGTGTGTATATATATACATACACATGTATATGAAGCATGATAGAGGAGATACATGGCTATTTCGCATTATATAAGAGTGGGTAGGAGCAACTGGCATGAGAGATAAAGATGGTGGTGACAAGTTACAAGGTGAACAGCAGACAGAATAGCAATCATAGATTAGGAAGGGTAGGCAGGTAAGATGGGTATTCAGAAGAGAGTAAGGAAAGCTTGACAGGGACAGATTGGGTACACAGGAAAGGCCTAGTGTGTATATATGAACATAACACTTTTAGAATCTCAAGTGTGTATGCATGTATGTTTGCACTCATTTCTATGAAACTCATGACTTACAACCAAATAAACCCATCATTTGCTGTAGTTAACTGACATGTATCATCTGCCTTTATTTCTAATGCAGCAATGCTTTCCTTTAACTGGAAAAAACTCCTCAAAAACTTTAACTTGAAAGTACCACCCAACCTAAACCAACATTGTATAATAAGCGTAATGAACTCACTGAAAAAATATACAAGCAAGGTTAAAATTCAGTCCATTGTTGGTATTGAACCCTCTTCTTAGCTTCAAATAAACTCACTGACAAAGACAGAATGTACTCACTGATTTGGTGTATTGTGCATCTCTGCCTAAAGATGGTGAAAATTTTGTGATGGTTTCTTCAAGACCCTGTAGAACAGAAACACTATTATTTAATATGAAATCAGGAAATTCTGACTTAAATTAGGTAATTTGCATACTTAATACAAGTCTTTCATGGATTGTGTTAATTTGAAAATTTCTGGCCAACTAAAAACATGTTTCATGCAACAAACCACATAAGACAAAAGTTGTGAGAGGGGAAGAATATGGGATTTTGGGAAAGATATTTCTACAATATCTATAAGTTATCTTCAAAATTCTATTTCAGCATTTCATTCTAAAAAAATTAGGAACTTGTAAAACCAGAGAATTTATCCCTTGTGATACTAAACTGTCTGAGACTGCCTTTGATTCTCCAACACAAATTTCCTATTTTGAAGTGATTTAAATTAAAACCTCCCATCAAAATTTCAGGTTATGTTTCAAACACCAGCTTAACAATGGCAAAATCATTATCATACTAAATTCTTCATTATTTTCAAAATAGAAAAAAAGGCAGCATGTTTCAATTGAAATATGGTAACAAAAGGGTTAATTAGATGATTAAAGATGATAATGGCACCTGTGTTGGTGGCAAGTAAAAGCACCCACTGCAGAGTGGTTGGAGGAAAGGCATCCAGCCGTAGAAAACAATGCCAAATGAGACTGGAGTCTGGTGCAGCCTTCCAGCAGCATGCCAACCTGGTTAAACTGTCTAACCCATGCCAGAATGGACAATCGACATTAAATGATGATGATTGAAAGTACAAATAAAGATGTGAATTACAAAGATAATCTTGTCAAGCCAAGTCATACTATTGTAAGGGTTAAGAGGAGTAATAAGCTGAGCTCCAGCAGAGCTGAACAAAAATAAAATGTGTCCTGTTGTAATATTTGATACTGTTTGCATTCCTTGAGCAAGGCACTTTATTTCATAATGCTCCATCTTGCTCAGCAGGAAATGAGCATCAGTCAATTGCTTGCTCATGCAGCTCTGGCTGCTAAATCACAGTGTCCCACTGAGTCAAGGGAAGAAAGTCAAGGGGCTCACAACTATGTTGACACCTAAGACAGCCAGCAAAAGCATGGGACATGCTAAATGATCCTACTCACTTGCAAATGATAGCAAAACTTTTTTGTTTGGCTTAAATTATGAAATAAATTTATCCAACAGCTAAGACTAAGGTACATGGGGTATGAAGTAAAAACCAAAATAAAATAATGGCCTCCTCTCCCTAAGAAATGCCAACAATAAGAACTGTGTATAAGAAATATGATGTTCAGCAATAGCCTTAACATAGCCATCAATGTGATATTAACTGAAGATAAATAGATTGACTTCAATATTTTATCATGAGACTAATGTAGAGTCTAATTTACATGTACAATTCTTAGTGGTTGCTTAGTCCTCCGGCATTTAAAGCAGCCATATCTGACCAAAATATTCTACATGTTTCATGTTCAAACTAGCCAGATCTGGCCTCGCACACCTACCCTACAATGTCATTCTAAAAATAAACAATCACATCAACAAAATCTCATAACTTCAAAATAGAATTAATTTAAAACAATGTGACTAAATAAGTATTACATTTGATGGAGTAATCTGAATGCTAAAGGGTTAAATATTTTATTAGAAAATTATTCACAGAAAAAAAAAAGAAAAAAAAAATCACTGAAATTCAAGTAAGAAATATATTTTAGAGTAGCCTAAGATATATTCATGAAAATTATAATCTTTAGAAAGGACAACAATTTTTTTTCCAGCTATATTCAAATATATATATATATAAATACACAGACAAAAGACAATATAGAAAACTTACAGATTTTAATCCTGCTTGCATATACCTGACCTCTGCAAAAACACAATACACAAGAAGTTAATTTGATATCTCCTCTAAGTTTAAATTAATGAAATACATTGCATTATTACAGAGAATATATTTCAACTGTCATGATTAAGTACAATCAAAATCACTGAATAGTTTATTAGTGAAAGGATATATATGAAAAAAAAAGTGGCAGGTTGGTCAACTTCAAACAATCAAGTACACAGTGAGACATATACACTGAGAAACATAACGTGGAAGAATAAGCAGTTTGAAACTTCTCAATGTAGGTGGTTTACATAGAAGTCTGAGCAATGGAAATAAAGTATATAAGCACAACTGATTCATGGAGTTAAGAAGATTCTAGATAGATGGTGACCAATGTATCATCTATTGCATACACACATTTTACATGTAGTACACAAAGGAAGAAAATGAGCACACACAAGGTTTCCAAGATGAAAGTGAATTTATTTCTAATTAAAGAAATTAATCATGCAATTTCATGACAATATCTTAACATACATTTAATCATGCTCTGCATTTTGTTTAGGTGGTCAATATAGCAATCCAGTGATGGTTATTCAAAAACAGGTAAAGACAAAATTTGCACAAATTTCTGCACACATCTACAGTAAAAAGAGATGGAACACTGATGGGTGAGTAATCATCAACAGTGGGACCATACTGTATCACTAAATACCATACTCAGTTCTCTGGCATTTTGACTACTTAACCAATAAAGAACTGGTAGTTCTAAAGATTTCTAATCCATCCTATGAACTATTTCACATGAATGGCCGTTTTATTTTTTTAACCCTTTTGTTACCATAATTCTTTTTAAATATGCTGCCTTTGTTTCAATAATTTGTTGAAAATAATGAAGAATTTAGTGAAATAAGTTTGTCATTATTAAACTGGTTATTACCAGTTCAAATATGCTTGTGGCATGTTCGAACCCTTAAGAAAGCCATTCACTGTTTTGTCATAGAGAAAATTTCTCACTGTAGACAAATGGTGTATATACACATAAATCAGCTTGCAGCGCCACCTACCCAGACTGTGAGATGCAAGCATTTCACAGAAACTGAACAGGGTGCACAGTGATTTTACATTTATACACATCACTGCTTAGTACTCCCACACTATAATTTGTTTATGGTGAGCCACCGATTAATGCTACTAGTCATCATATGATGCCTGGAATAGCATAAGAGAGACTCTCTCTCTTGTCAGCTCACAGCGCACCCTGTCTTGTTGCTGTGACTGAAGAGGAGATAACCACTCTGAAATGCTTGTATCTCACAGTCTGGGTAGGTGGTGCTGTGAGCTGATTTAGGTGTATTTACACCATTTGTCTACAGTGAAAAATTTTCTCCATGACAAACACAATGAATGGCTTGTTTACAAGTTCAAACATGCTGCAAGCATATTTGAACTGGTAATAGCATTGCTTAGCACTCCCACTTCGTATTAAGCTGGTGTTTGAAACAAATTAAAATGGAATTTTGATAAGTTTTAACTGAGATCAGTTTGAAACAAACTTTATATACAAAAACCAGGGGCAGTCTCAAGAGGGTTGGTACTGAAAGGGTTAAGCTGATTAACATTCAATAGCATTGTTTTAACAACCACTTTTCCATGCTTACATTGATCAGAGTTCACCCAGGAAGATTTTTCTTTCTATGATCAGATGCCCTTCCTGTCACCAACTCTCACCCTTTCCCAAAGATAATATTTCCCCATGGCCAGACGCATTTTTGCAGAATATTAAACCCTGAAACCAAGAGTTTCCACACATAAATATTTGAATGAAATAAAATTTGATAACTAACCTTTTTCAATGAAACAACTGAGCTGATAAAATTTCTCAACTGATTTTGAAACATCTTCATCTGTCATTTCACTACATTTCATTCTAGTATCAGAGTCAAGGAAATTTCACAGAAAACAATTGAATATAAACAATGGGTTGAGATTTAGGGGAGAATAACTATTGAAATATCTACTATCTGTTGAAAAGACTAAAGATTATGCTGAATAAATATGAAAAAATACAATACAATATTGTGTGTATGTATACGTATATATTAATGAAACCATAATTAAAATAAGGTTCTGGTGTCATGAGGACAGACGGACAATAAACACACTCTGCTGCTCAGTTATCAGTAATGATTACAATTGAAAAATATATATCCTGGATTGACAATGACAACAGATGTGTGTAGAATGTGTAGAATATATATATATATATCATCATCATCATCATCGTTTAACGTCCGCTTTCCATACTAGCATGGGTTGGACGATTTGACTGAGGACTGGTGCAACCGGATGGCCACACCAGGCTCCAATCTAATTTGGCAGAGTTTCTACAGCTGGATGCCCTTCCTAATGCCAACCACTCAGAGAGTGTAGTGGGTGCTTTTACGTGTCACCCGCACGAAAACGGCCACGCTCGAAATGGTGTCTTTTATGTGCCACCCGCACAAGAGCCAGTCCAGGAGCACTGGCACCAATCTCATATATATATATATATATATATATATATATATATATTGTTGGCATTCCAAAAAATTAATATATATATAGTTCATATTTGTATTTGGTTTGCAAGATTCTTGATGTGAATTCGTGTGTTGAAAGAAATATTACTGAACCTTGGGAGGGGCATTATGGCCGGTAATAATAAACACATGCACTGGTTCGGTCCTTTATTGTTATTGTTAGTTAATGGTGATTAGCCATTTTTTTACTAGTTTTTCAAACTCATATGTTAAACACTTTGGTCAAACAATTTATTGTTCAAATGTTCAGTATTGTTAATGTCATTTCTTTCTTTTTTTTTTTTGTCTATTTCATCGCATTGTTGCAATCTCTTCAATGACACGTCTCTCTAACTCCATTTCTTTTGAACTTATGTTCCAGCATTGGGGTTCATCCGAGACCTGTCCGAGATGAGTATGAGAGTGTGTGTATGTCTGTATGTGTTTATACATAAGTGTGTGCATCCGTATGTGTGTGTTTTTTAAATACTATGTCATTTTTCATATACATAAGATAGAGGTTTTGGTTTTCTCTGTTCTCTTCGCAAATGCACACTTTCATCCATATAACATTTCTCTCAAAGACAGTTTAACCGTCTTCTTTGTTTGATAAATGTTGAATAAATTTACATCTATAATATAATGTATGGCTATCTCAAGAAGTAAACACACACATGGAAATGAGTGATATTAGTGAAAGGGGTGTTCTGAAAGAACCATCTCTATCATCATCTTAACATTCACTTTTCCATGCCTGCATAGACCAAACAGCATCTGTTGAGACAGATTCCTTTGACCTTCCAGTTGCCAACTCCTATCTGTTTCTAAACAGAATCCTGTATCAAAATTTGCATAATTTCTTTGGATGTGTGTTTTATAGAGATCTTAAAACTATTAAAAAAAGAAAAGAAAAATGTGTGCACGTTCCCTCTTTCTGTAATTTTTTCGTTTTCACTTTTTTTCCCTCCAAAAGTTTTTTCGCATTTGTTATGCATATTTGCAAAGAATCACAATCTCAGATATTTAAAACAAATACACATTTTTTTCTCAGATTTGTAATCTACAATGTTTAAAACAGACACATCCAAAAAGACTTTGGAAATTATATTTTTTTGGTTCACAAGATAATTTTTGACTCTTCTTTAGGAATGCTACAGCAGTGGTTCTCAACCATTTTTTTTTTTTAATTTCTGGACCCCTTTGATTACTATTTCATTCTGGTGGGCCCCCATAGCCATTCAACATTAAAAATGAGTTTTATAGATACTTCTTTCAAAATTCCTATTTTATTTTTCACATGTTCACTTGCATAGGTTCACAATAGCATTCTCAAAGAGAACATGTTTCAGTGGCCAAAAACGATGTTAAATTAGGTAAAACATTCAAGAAAGAAATCTAACCGTTTCTTGCAATAAATACATCTAAAGCAAAATTTTGTTGTGGACCCTTAAAATACTGTGGATTCCTAATTTATTATTTTGTTTGTGTAGACCCCCAACAAAATTTTTATGGTGCCCCAGGGATCACATGGACCCTGGTTGAGAATCACTGTGCTATAGTAAAGATATTAGATTTTCATGAAATACGGTTAATTATATTCTGAACACTGAAAATCTTGCTAGGGTTGGTATCAAAAGGGTTAATAGGGGCAGCTGAAGAAAATAACAATGAACAATGTAGGATACACTACTTCAAATTCACCACCCATAAACAAATCAATAAACTTTTTGGAAGAACTCGCCACAGATTCTTCACTGGCCTGGAAATAAAACAAGCAAAATAGAAGTTACCATAAAATAAACTTTAAAAAAATTCAACTTAAAAAATACATAGACTTTAGTATATAACCAGATTTAAGAGCACTGCACAAAATATTTTGTGGTATTTGTTACGTATCTTGATCGTCCAAGTTCAAATCCCACACAGGTTAGCTTTTGTCAATGCTTTGAAGACAATAAAACAAATAAGTATCAAAGTATTGAAACTGATACAATCAATAGTACTGTTGGGGATGGTGCTCCAGTATGACCACAGTCCAATGAAACCAGTAAAATAAAGTATCATCATTTTATGTCCAATTTCAATGTAGCAGGGATTGGATCAGTTAGCACCCCACCCCAAGTGAATCTTTATTCAGTGTAGTGGCCTTTATAGGAAAGTCTTGTTTAGACAGAATGAGATGATTGGGTGCAGCTGACTGGCACTGAAGGTAAACACACACACACACAAATATATATACATAGAGATCATGAGAGTAACAGACAGACAGACGTAACCTGAGTAGACAATTTGTTGACAATGTCATCGTACACAGCCTGCAACTTATGTACAGCACAAATGTAAACAAACACACAAACCTATACATACATAAATTTGCACAGGTATGCATGCACACACACACACACACACACACACACACACACACACACACACATTCACATGTGCGTGCATAACAGGGTACTTTCAATTTCTGTGTACCACAAATCCACTCACAAGCCTTTGGTCAGCCAGTAGCTAAGTAGAAGGCACTTGCCTAAGTTACCCTCCACCAGGACTGAACCTCAAACCACAGCATTGGAAAGTGGATTTCTTAACCACACAGCCATGCCTGTGCTTATTGCAATTTTTATATTCCAACAGCAGTTAAAAGAATTCTTAAATAAAAATTAACAGATGTTGTTGCCAAGAATGAGACAAGATAATCCAAAGAGACAGTTCTTGGTGATGCAACAGTTTAGTAAATATAACAATTACTGTTTTAGTCATACAGTCACAAAGTTTGAGGGGAGGGGATGAACTAGTTGATTATATCAACCCAAATACTTTATCAACTCTGGAAGGACTAAAGGAAAAGTCAACTTTGGTGGGACATGAAGCGAGAAAACAAGGAAACATAGTAAACCATTCTACCTTTTACTCTACTGATACCATCTATCCACCCCATTTCCCTTTTATCATTTTTAACATAGGCACACAACCAGAAATTTGAGTGGGGAATAACTAGATCACCTCCACCCCCAATACATGACTGGTACTTATTAACCCCAGTATGGTGCTAAGACCGTCTACAGTTGATAACTATAATGATCTTTTATATAGACATAATGCCATTAATTTTGGGAAAGGTGAAGTCAACCCCAGTAATCAAGTGGTACTTATTTTATAGATCCTGGAATTGGTAAAAGCCAGAGATGGTCCCAGAAGGATGTGAAACCATGAGTGTAAAGAAATGGAACTAAATATCCATTTCTTACATGAACATTATCATCGTTTTAACTTTCACTTTTCCAAGCTTGCATGGGTTGGACAGGATCATTTGAGGCCAATTTTCTACTGTTGGATGCCCTTCCTGTCACCAATCCTCACCTGTTTCCAAGCAAGGTAATATTTCCTCATGGCCAGACATGGTTTTGCAGAATTCTGGAAATGAATAATGCTGCTTCTTTGATAGTGACAACCATTTACAATGGTCACACTATGTTAAGACAAGGTGACACAAAGATATACATACACAAACATATCTGTCTACATATGTATGTATAGATTGGAAGATATGTATATACGACAAGCTTCTTTCAGTTTCTAACTACCAAATCTACTCACAAGGCTTTGGTCAGTCCAATGCTATAGTAGCAGACACTTGTCTAAGGTGCCACACAATGGGACCAAACCTGAACACCTGTGTAGTTGAGAAGCAAATATTTTAACCATGCCTAAGCTTTAGTATTCCATATAGGCCTAATTATTTTCTATAACTTCAAATTATAATGTAAACACTATTTTGGTCAAATGGAGTCGAGTGACAGTCTTAAAACTAGAAGACAGAAAAGAGCCAGAAAGTATAGCAATGAAGAAAGATTACCTCACTCGGCTGGTCAACCATACTGTGTGTTAAACTTTGTTGCAGGCATCGTACTACTTCAGTCCAACACTCATTTGCATCCTAGAGGAATTAGAACAGATATTATATTAGAATTTGCATTCTGCATTGGTTTATACATTCATATATATCATTATCTAACACCAATGTTCCAATCAACCACACACACACAATCATTTACTTACAATGGAGTGGTACAGAAACAATTGTAACTAATAATAAAGCTGTACTCTATTCAATCAGCGTCTTCTTACTTGTATTATAGATATACACCATTTAAAGTACACGGTAAAAAGATATGGGGTGCTAATAGTTACTTGCTTTGGAGACACAGACCTAGGCAGGCTTTTATAACATGCCTTGTGTCTTCAAGCAATCTTCAGGCTCTGAGCACATGGTCTATTCAATTTGCAAACCAGGACACTGGTACAAGAGAAAGCACAAAAGAAAAGAAAGTAGATGCAATATATACTCCTCCATTTCTCAAAGTACATTCTAACTGTGCATGCTGCCCTTTGGCTAGCTCAAAGCTAGCAACATCTTCCTTTTCCAGAAGCCTTAACCCATTTCTATTTGTCACTTTCCCTCCTCAGAATTGAACATCTATTTTCAGTTTCACTAGGTTGTCATAAATACAGTCCTTGTAGTGCTTCTTTGGCTTATATTGTGGTCATTCCCCAAACTATAATTCCTTATAAGGTAAACTACATAGCCATAACACCAGCTTTCATCACCAGTGATGACCTTCAGAAAAAGGTCTGGATCAACTTCCAGCTGTTCTTTCAGTTCACAACATGCCTTCAGTCAAGACTACTTTTGATCTTCTGTGAGCAAATGAGGCACAAATTTTGCTGCAACTCTTTTCATCCACAATTCCTTGCTCAAAATTCATTGGCAGGAGCTCCAAGACACACAGGTCATATCAACAAGCTTATCAATTGTTCGGTGACGGCCCTCCAAGATCAGTTCATGAATTATTGTGATGTTTGGGAGGTTGATGGTCATCCTGAACAAGGTTGGTCTTCAAGTAACAAGTGACCATTCCTTAAAGTCTGAAAACCACTGGTAAACTTGTGTTTTGCTCGTGGCAGCATCCTTGTAAGCTGTTTAAAGCATGGTAACTGTTTCAGCCCCCATTTTCCCCAGCAGAAAACAGAATTTCATGGAAGCACACTGTTCAACAAACAGGGGAGACACACTGCAAAACAAAGACATGACAGTACAACCTCACATGCCACCGCCAGTTGGCAGACTGATGCCTGAGGGTTGCATCAAGTGACTTCTAGCAGCCAAAGTCTGAACTACAACTGGCTTGATCCGCCAGAGAATGTTTCCAGTTATTTCTGGGTACCCCCTTGTACCTATTATTTGTCAAGATGAAGTGAACATTTATATACATACATACATACATATATATATATACATACATACACATACATATATATACATACATACACATACATATATATAAACATACATATATATAAAGGGCATTAACTGTGTAGTAATGCCTCACGCTTCGAGGGACTAAATAAGTCAAAAACTACCAAAAAATAAGCAACATGTTGCTTATTTTTTGGTAGTTTTTGACTTATTTAGTCCCTCGAAGCGTGAGGCGTTACTACACAGTTAATGCCCTTTATATAAATTATATATATTTATGGAAAAAAATGATGAATTTTCTTTCATTATGAGGTTTTTTTCACGCTGACTACTTGATAAATTCTTATAAAGATTTTATCCTATATTATATTATACATACATATATATATATATATATATATACATACATACATACATACATACATACATACACACACACACACACACACACACAGTTGTATGTCATACAGACAAATATTTCTATAAAGCATACAAGCATTTAATTGATTGATAAATTTCAAATAAGACCACTAACCTGTTGCATGAAAAGACCTTGCTCGCCCTTTTCAGCAAATCTCGGAAAAGTCATTTGCAAGACATTCAGGAAAAATAATGGTGAAATAGCAGTTGATTCTAAATTCATCAGGTTGAACAGGTCTTGCATTGCTTTGAAGAGAGAAGAAACCAATATTGTTACACACGTTTAGTATTATATATATATATATATCTCATAGTATCATGTGATCAACCAGACTATCAGATGTTGTAACACATTGCTAGTCACAATGTGCTCTGCATTGTTTTAGCTTTCAAATGATGTCATCCTATTGGGCAGGCAAGGCCAACATTCCCCTTGAACTCAATGTCAGCTCATTACAGCAGATTGGACTGGAGCAATGTGAAATGAAGAGTTTTGCTTAAGAACACAACAGGCAGCTAGTCTGGGAGTTGAAACCATAATCTCATGATTGTGAGTACAATAATACCAGTTAAACCCATTCCTCCTACGTTATCTTATATTGTTCACTGTATTTACTATATATATATATATATATATATATATATATATATATAGTAAATACTTTACAATAGCACACTTGTGTGTTATAGTAAAGTTTCTAGGTTAGCACAGATGTTATATTATAGTTTGCCATGGTAAATTATAATGCCTAGCTGTTAGCAGGAAAGGTTTCTTTTTCCCTCTTTCAAGGACCATCCACTTCATAAATAAAGGACTTGTTGTGGAAACCAAAACAACTATGCAAATAAAAGAACTATTAAATACCTCGAGTTATTGAACCCGCAGGAGTGGTGTTCCTGTTCCGAGGATGACTAAAAGAAAGAAAAAACAGAAATATTTAAATGAGCAAATAACATCCACCTAACTTTCTTTATATTGAGGCAGTTTTCTCCTTTCCCATATTTTGTGTTTAAAATGGTATCAACAAAGAAATAACAATGATACTTCATACTTCCAATTTCCCACAAGGTTCCACAACATTAGAAACTGTTAGAAGACTATTTCCAGAAATACAAACACATCACTGAAAGAATACATACAACCAATGGAAAACATGAAAAGTCAACTAATGAACAAACCCCCTTACTTAACGACTCACATCAATGAATATTAATTGTCACTCGTTTATGACTCTGAGGGTTCCAGTCAGTCCAATCAATGGAGCAGCCTGTTCGTGAAATTGACATGCAAGTAGCTGAACACTCCACAGACAGGAATACCCTTAATGTAGTCATCAAGGAGATTCAGCATGACACATTGTGACAAAGCTGGCCTTTGAAATACAGGTACAACTCATTTTTGCCAGCTTAGTGGACTGGAACAACATGAAGACAAAGTGCCTCACTCAAAGACACAATGCACCATCAGGAATTAAACTTGTGTCCTTACAATCATGAGCCAAATACCCTCACTAAACCACACATCTTCACTCAACGAATATATATATATCATCATCACTTAATATCTATTTGCCATGCTGGTGATTTGACAGCATCTGGCCAGTCAGAAAGCTGAACCAGGCTCCAATTGTCTGTTTTTGCATGGTTTCTATGGCTACAGGCCCTTCCTAATGCCAACTACTTTACACAACACACTTATATAGGACATATTGT
>NC_068990.1:15663070-15673189 GCF_001194135.2 Octopus bimaculoides
ATATATATATATATATATATATATATATAAACACCACTAATACCAAGTTGTAACCGTTTCAATAATATATATATATCATCATCACTTAATATCTATTTGCCATGCTGGTGATTTGACAGCATCTGGCCAGTCAGAAAGCTGAACCAGGCTCCAATTGTCTGTTTTTGCATGGTTTCTATGGCTACAGGCCCTTCCTAATGCCAACTACTTTACACAACACACTTATATAGGACATATTGTCCTATATTGTCCCTGATTGTCTATGACAATAAAAAAGAACATGATTGCAGTCAGATCATACTTTTGCATTGTAATTGACATTAGGATAAAAAACAACAATTATTGGCTGCAAACCTGGCTATTGCCACCCATGATGCAGAGAAGCAGAAGATAAATACGGGAGCCTGACCAGCAGCTATCAGTTTGTGCCAGTTGCCATTGATACTTCAGGTGTTCGTGGACCCCACACTGATTTCCTTCACAAAATTGGGATGACTGCAACCTGTCTGAGAAATGAGCTCCACAAAGTGAGGTGGCTGTTGCAGCGAGTGTTGCTGGCCAATTTTCTGCAGCAATGCCTTTGCAATCTTGTCTGAAAGGCATGGTTGAACATGCTATTTGTGCCAGGGTGTACAACCTATTAATCCCTCCACCCCCATCTTCTGCTGCTTAATCCCTACAACCTTTTTTCTTTTCCTTTGTTTCCTTGGTGAAGTACTTATGGTGTGTTTGTTCTTGATAATTTGTCTTTCTTTTCTTCCTGTAAAAATCTGTTGACATTAAACAAATACACCAGACTATATACACAGTAAGTCCGTTAACAAATGACAAATTGAAGAGAAGTCATTACAAGACACTAACCTCTTCAGGCACTCCTTAAGTTCTGGAATAGCACGAAGACATTGTAATGTGGCGTTCATATAACAAGTGTTACCAAGATTTGATAATCCTGGAGGAAGTTCCAGCTGGAAATGAAGAGAAAAAGAACAAGTTAGGTATGAAGAGCTACAAAAGATTTTTATGGAAATGAAAAAATTATGAAACATTTTTGAGAAACAATCAGAAGAGGTTTTCCGTAATCGTTCATGAATCACTGATTATATGCAATTTACATTAAACAAAAATTCTCTGTTTAGTGTAAAATTGTACAAAGTATATATACAGATTATCATTTTATCCTTTGTTTCTCTGTGATGGTAACAGTAAGTCAATCAGCCTGCTGGCAATCAATATTGTTTGTGTTAAATAACCAATGCTACAAAGAAGAGTTATTACACTTTGGCAAGTATCAGGATATCACTTTCCAAATGGGACGATGATAGTCAGAAGGTATTCTTGTAATATCAGTCCTGTTGTCGGATTCCAGTGGTGAAATTATGAAATATGCAGAAGGAAAGACAATAAGAAACTCTTTGGATTTTCTCCAACCACTACCAAATCATTCTTCATCCTTTTTTTTTTTTTTAACTCATTGCATTGATGATATGCAATTAAATCACACCAAAGATCAGTCAAATTCTTTTGGATTTCTGCCTCAACTTGAATGGACAACACTTCAGATGAATTCTAAATCCAATCTGGAATATTGTGGTTAAAAAGATGATTAACCCTTTTAACATTCAGATTGCTTTGTCAAATATAATGCTTATTTATTCACATTGTTTTGAATTAATTAAGCATTATTTTGTAGCTTTGAGATTTCTATGACACAATCGTTTATTTTTAGAATGATTATGCAGGGTAGGTGTAGACATCTTGGCTTTTACAATGAAAAAGATGGTTAGTTTTGAGGAACCACAATGGGTAACAACACACCGTAAGACCAAGTCCAACCAATGCCAATTTGGAAAAACAAACATAAAATGATAAAGATGATATAACACCAAAAGGAGCTGATATATTTAGACACAATAAAGAAACTGAAATAGGGTTTAACTTACTGCTGTAGCCAGTTCCTGTTCATTCATGTCTTCAAGAAATACGGTCTTCTCTGTTGGTTCAGCAGGCAAGGCATCAGCAGACCCCATCATCAAAAACGTAATCCCCTGAAGTGGAGACAAGATTATGAAACAGGGTTACATGGAAGGTTTGTTAGTATTAATTAGTTCAGTTCTAATTATGCAGCCTGAAAAAAAAGAAGCAACTAATCCCACAATCAATGTTGAATGAACAAATTTGTCAGACACAGCCAAAGATGTTTAGTCCCGAGACTAATCACAAAAAACTGAATATTGGTTATGGCCATGCTGTTATCTTCCTGATGACAGCAATAAAAAGAAATCTACTCGAAATATTCAGAAGACAAACATTAACCCTTCTGATACCAACTCACCTGTGGATCAATGATACAACTTCTTTATCTCTCACTGTTCGTTGTGTTCTTTTAATCATTGCCGGCCCCCAAACCTTATATGTGCACTCTTTCTGCACCTCTTATATTAACTCTACTTGATTTCTCTTTTACTTTCTCCTCTCTCTAAACACAACGTAAAGCACAAGTGGAGAAATCAATCAACATTTATGTCAGCTGTTATTGTATATATCAGATATGAGGCATTCACATCTAGATCTTGCATGTGAATTTAGTTTTCATTTCAAGAAGTTTCTCACTACAGGTAAATATTAGAGATATAATGTAGAAAAGGTGTAGGTAGAAACTCCGTAAGATGTACCCGGTGTAAGCTATGGACACATAAGAGGTGCAGCATTATCAGAGGAAGGTTAACTGGGAAGATAGTTTTTGTGTGTGGCAAATGCACAGGGGGCAATAAACACCGAAGATGTACAGAAAACAGATTCTATCACATGCCAGGGGAAGAAACTAGAAGTAGTTGATACCTAGGTGACCAAGTCTGTAGTGTGGGTGGATGCTCAGAGAATAGCCACTAGAATAAGAATAGCCTGGGCAAAGTTTAGAAAGCTGCTACTTCTGCTGGTAACAAAGGGCCTCTCGCTCAGAGTGAAAGGTAGACTGTATAACACATGTGTGCGAACAGCCATGCTACACAGCAGTGAAACATGGGCCATGACAGTTGAGGACATACATAGGCTTGAAAGAAATGAAGCTAGCATGCTTTGCTGGATGTGTAATGTCAGTGTGCATGTACGACAGAGGGTAAGTGTCTTGAGAGAAAAGTTAGGCATAAGAGGCATCAGATGTGGTGAGCAAGAGAGACAACTGCAGTGGTATAGTCATGTGATGAGTATGGATGAGGAGGGCTGTGTGAAGAAGTATCACACTATAACAGTGGAAGGAAGCCGTAGAAGAGGGAGACCCAGGAAGGAATGGGATGAGGTGGTGAAGCACGACCTTCAAACATTGGGCATCACAGAAGCAATGACAAGTGACCAAGACCTTTGAAGATATGATGTGAATGAGAAGACCCAACAAGTGAGATCACAGTGTCGCATAACCAGCCCATTTAAAAGTACCCTTGAATCGTCAGGTGACACGTTGTGCTTGAGAAGGCCTGTTGAGTCAAGTGAAATTGAATTGTGGCCAATGACCAGGCAAGTAAAGTGAGATCACAACCGTGGCCCAATACCAGTGTCACATAGCCAGCCCATTTAAAAATACCTTTGAATTGTCAGGCAATATGCTGTGCTTGAGAAGACCTATTGAGTCAAGGAAAATTGAAATCAAAACGGAAATCGTAGTTGTGGCCAACGCTAGTGTCACCTGACTGGCACCCGTGTTGATGGCATGTAATAAGCACCATTCAAGTGTGGGTCGATGACAGTGTCGCCCGACTGGCTCCCTGTGCCGGTGGCACGTAAAAAGCAGCATTCGAATGTGGTCGATGCCAGTGTTCCCCCAACCCCGACTTGCTCTTGTGCTGGTGACATGTAAAAAGCACCATCCGAATGTGGTCAATGCCAGTGCCACCTGACTGGCTCCCGTGCTGGTGGCATGTAAAAAGCACCCACTACACTCTCAGAGTGGTTGGTGTTAGAAAGGGCATTCAGCTGTAGAAACACTGCCAGATCAGGTTGGAGCTTGGTGCAGCCTACTGGCTTGCCAGTCCTCAGTCAAACCATCCAACCCATGCCAGCATGGAAAACGGGCATTAAACGATGATGATGATGAATGCCAGAAAAATTAAATTTCAGAAGCATACTTGCCAGGCAAGTGATCTAATCTGTATGTTGATTGTAAAGCAATTATAATGTAAAGTAAAACCATCAGTGACTAGATTGCAGTTGGTGTGAAGATAATTTTGACACCAAATCAGATGAATGTTTAAGCTAAGTGAAGTTAATGTTTTTGAATGGCTAAAGGCTTTTCAATTATAATATTCATAATTCTTATAATCATCTTTTTATATTTATTTTTAAAATTAAATGACCAAAATAAGTCCAACTTACATCTTTCAGTTTCACATTTCCCCAGTCTTCATCCTGGAGTAAAAAAAAAAAAATTGAAAAAATTCACAGCATTAAAAAAAAATGTTTAGGAAACAATAGTGCTTTTAAGAAATCAGTCAATCTCCTTAATGTAAAATCTTGCTCAACAAACCAACAAACTCCAATTTTACTTTAGAAAGGGGAACCACAAGTATCAGGTTCTAAATCTTTAGAGTAGAACCCACAATAAAGATATGATAGCAATGGTGCCTTCAGTGTTCCTTTCAATCAGTTTAGCTATTTTTTGCCTTAGGTTTGATTAAACAGAACTGATTAGAACTATTAAGTTACACTGTCATTATATATATATATATATATATATATATATATTTACTAAGGGAAACATCACCCTCCAAGGAGCTTTTCTATACTTGCAGTGTGGCAGATTTTCTACAACTGTATGCTCTTCCTGTCACAGTGATCACTTGGTCACTGCAGTAGGCTAAAATATACCACAAAAACTTATAATTAGTAAAGACAGTCATTCTCATTAAGGAAATAAGAAAGACTTTTCATGACATTTACCAACATAACTCCATGTGATATCTTCAGCCATTATCAATATTTGGTACATAAATTGAGAAGCCATTACACAGAGTAAACTGAAATAACTTCCCATAGAGTCTGATAGCTCACTATTTAGTTAGATTTGTCTGCCTTTTTATATATCATTGGCAAAAAAGTTCAAGGACATTCTATAAACCATTTGGTGAGATTTCAAGCTCACCAGTCAATCTGATTGGTTGAGCGACAATCGTGAACTTAATGCCTTTTATGGCAGCCATGGTTTGACGCTGGGAAATATGTGATAGATCAAAACACAGGCTCATCTTGTTACAATCTTAACCACTCAGCTATACTAAGCTTTCAGTATTTCAGTTTTACAAATCAGAAATAATGTCTTGTTTTGTTTTCAAGAAAAAGGAGGAAAAAGTAAACAGCCAAAACAGAAACAGTCAGTAATAGACTCAGATGTATGTAGAGAGACAAACCTTGAGGATAACTCCTTTTGTTAGTACTTTCTGCCGACTTGGTTGTACACCGGTGAGGGCAAACAGCTGAGCTTTGAACTGGATAGGGGTCTCATCAGCATCACATTCAATGTCATTGAATTTTTCCTTTCCCCATTTCACATGAACTGGAAACAAAAACAACAATACAAATTATTATAATCCATAATTTTCTAAAACACAAATAACAAACAAATATGTAAGATTCCAAATGACATTTACAAGGAAATACAACATAAGAATAAGTTTTACATATTCTTATCTTGCTGTAGATTTTTTTCCTTTTTTTTTTTTCTTACCTGACTTAAGTGAAATTAGAAAAACTGAAATGACTCAAGTCAATGAGGAACACAGTATTGTCATTAACAAATCTACAAGAAACAGCAACTAAATCTCCCTTAAATCACACCCGACATTACATGATGTAGTTTTAAAAAAACAGTATCTGAAAAAAGACTGGTCATGGCTGGCCTGGGGCTAAATAACAGACACATGTCTCTAGTGTGCTCCTTTTATCAATAAAAACTACTACTTCCCAACTACATGGCTTCAGGTTCCATCTCACTGCATGGCAACTTAGGCAAGTGTCTTCTACTATAGGTATGGGTTCAACTCCCAACACATTTTTTCCCCATCAGGGGGTTTATATTCCCTAATATTAGACTATTTTCTGTAGTCAATATATGGTGAAAGCTTATAATTAGATTTACAAAAATTTTCACTTATCACTGTTTCTTAACTAACACACAATATACAGTGGTCCTCAAAATTATTCATACCCCATGGAAACTAACATCTTTTATTTTTTTAGATTCTTCATTTGTAAAAGCTGTCATGTTGGTACTTCCTGTGAATCTTTTGTCAACTTGCTGCTATGCACAAATCCCCATATGAGTTGGCTAAACTTCACTTGCATAATAATAGATATGGCCTAAAGTTCTTTTTTGCACATATTCAGAATTAGTCACACCCCAGTTTTCACTTCCTGTGAATACGCTAATCTTTGTCCTATTTCCAGAAGAGTATAAATAGAGTATGAATAAAGGAAAAGTGTTCTGGTCATACTCAGTTTCTGATCATCATGGCCAAGAAGAAGGAGCTCAGTGAGGACCTATGTCAACGTTTTGTGCAGTGAAGGAAAGGGTTACAAAGCCATTTCAAAGCAGTATGATGTGGCAACTGTCCAGAGCATAAACAACAAGCACAAGAGATTCAACAGTTAAAAACCTCAGTGGGTGTGGCAGGAAGCATTGAGCGAATCTTGCACAGAGGAGGTCTCCACGAATGTAGGCCTTGGAAGACGCCACTGCTCAGGAAGAAACATCTGGAGGCTTGCCTGACCACTTCAGACTACATCATCCAACATGTCCTTTAAGGCAATAGAGAGTGAGATGAAATTTGGCTGCTGTTTCTAGCAGGTCGAGCAACAACATACAGGCGCTTCGTTGACTGTGTGTGTGTGTGTGTGTGTGTGTGTGTGTGTGTGTGTGTGTGTGTGTGTGTGTGTGTAACTAAATAACAAATCGATCGATAACATCAGTAACTTTGAGATGAGTAAGGCCGACTCCCTAATTCAATAAAATCTTGCTTTTACTCATTCCAACATCAAACGGGTGGTTATCAGTGCACACCCCACCAAAACGGAAAACGATCAGACCCCCCAGCTCATCGGTCAAACTGGTTGACAGTGTGTGTATGGGATATTTGTTTGGACAGCTACGACTAACCAGAGAGAACAACGGATTATTGATTTCTTATATAACAACTACGAAGATGCAGAATTATAGAGAAGGGGTTGACGGTGGAACAAGTAGCTTCTGTGATACTCATGCCTTTCTCGATAAATCTAGTAACATCTCGAAACATACCTACACAAATCACCGCCTGTCGACTTTGTTTCTTCATACCGTTCAGGAAAATATTTCCTAATGAAATCGTCTACAAATACCTATCAAATGAAGTAGGTTACGACTATATAGAAATTTAATGTGAAAAAGAAATTGGTGGGCGAGCACACATTACATTTTTTTTTTTTTAAATTTCCAGTATCAATTTGTAGATAAGTGATGTATGTCAGCATATATGTGTACGCACCCACCATTTTTTTTTTTTTTTTTGTCATTAAATCCTGATAACGAAATTTACACCATCTGAAAGGTATTTGTAGAAAACTTCATTTTAAAATGTTCATTTTTCTGAAAGCTATGAGGAAACAAAGTCGATGGGGAAAAGTACACTTGTGTAGTTATGCCCAATTCGAAATGAATTCAAACTGATTTCGCTCGAAAATTGTAAGAGTCAGTCAATCTCTCGTTATATATATATATATATATATATATATATATATATACACACCCACACACAAAGGACTATTCATTCCCGCTCAACCCTACTGTGCATGCACTATGACATGGTTTCATACTTTTAAGACAAACAAATTTCGCATCAACAAAACTTATACATAAACTAATAGGGAACGTGGTACAAACATAAACGTTAAGAGTTCAATTCTTTTCGGGATAACTTGCATTCCGTCCTTTTGAAAATGCAAAAAAAAAAATTAATAAAAATAAAAACAAAGGTTCCTGCAATCTACGGATCTCACCATACACCACTTCACTAATAACATGTCTTACGCAGCATAAAGTACACAAACATACATCTTCATAAATAACCGGAACCTCATGGTTCCTTGTCGAGAATCCTATGCTGAAATAGTCGTACCTCCTGTTCAGATAACAACCATATCGCAAAACCTTAAACAAGTCTACCTTTTGGTATAAAGGAAATATATTTAGGTTTGCTTTTCTTTTGTCATGTTCTTTTAATCGACGATGAAGGATTTTTCTAAAAGCCGACACATTTGTAATGAGTTCTTGCAGTTATATGAAGGTAATTTCCAATTCAATGGCCGAGTACTCTCGTTTTATAGCCTCTGTGTGTGTGTGTGTAAAATCATTGAAAAAAAATGCTTCCCCTCCTTTAGATGTTCACATAATTGTAATCAATACCCTTGAAAAAGTATCTGCAAAATTTCATTTAAGAATATGTACTTCTCAGAAAGTTACAAGGAAACTAAGTCATTGGGAGCACTGAACTGTAGGCATGCCCTTAATCAAAGGGATATACGCTAGCCAGATTGCAAAATGTTGAACGATATCTACACAAACTAGAATCTGTTACTAGAAAAAGCTGTCCAATCGAAGATAATTTATCGGTTCAAAGATGGACTCTATAGACATAGATTAAGGATATCCTCACTTTCGAGACCCTAAATTCTAAAGACTGTGCTTTTACTCATGTAGATATGTGTGCGTGAAAAAATGAAATTTTTTTTCATTCATCTCATATTTGTATAAACTAGTTTATCTATGTATCGCTATCTTAATATAAGCATGTGTAAGTGCGATTCTGAATTTAAATGGGTAAAGAAGAACGACTCGAAACTTCAAACATTCTTTTTTTTTTTCAAATTACATCAACACACTTATGATCTATATCCCCGAAAATACTGTTCTGCAAAATTTTATTCAAAAACAAGTTTTTTCGGAAAGTTACGAGGCAACAAAGTCGATGGGGCACCAATCTATAGTTATATATACACACACTCACTCCAACACTATTTACAATGGAATAAATGACCAAAATAAATATAATTCACAGAGAAGCCATGAGTAAACGTGTTACACATTTTTTAAAAAGAATTTGTCCTTAAAACGATAAATGGTGTTCGTTTAAATAACGAGGGAAGAAAACATCAAAGATGGTAGGAGATGAAATGGTGAGTCGGAAGAGGTCCAAGGAGGGGAGAAAACGGTTACAGGAGCCAACTGTGAATTGAACAAGACTAATAAAACAATGATTTCGGCATCACAACTTCCCAGGACAAACATATGGAGAAATATTTAAGAAAAATAGATAAGTTTTTAAATAATAAAGTCGGTTAGTGTGTGTGTGTGTATGCACATATATATGAACGTATACAAATAAGTACATATATACACAGATACTTATGCCAACATCCGTATGTAAACGTAGTATATGAATGTATATAAACATACATTCATATAGACATATATACAGGTATGGGTGTGTATGTATATATATATACATATATATATATATATATATACACACATACACATATACATATATATATATATATATATATATATATATATATATATACACACACACACAAATATATGTATATATACACATATATACCTATACATGTATTTACGTGTACACTATGGAATCCGGACGTTGAATGATAATACATTACATATAATATATACATACATTATAAAATATAAATTCTATGTACACACACAGACACACACACTGTTGTTAAATGAAATTGCGGGACAAACACGGAGCAGACATAAAACGATTATAAGGTTAAGAGATGGACTTTCTCTGGTAATTTATTCACAGGTGTAACCTTTTACGCTAAGAATATAGTGCAGAGAATGAATGACCAGCTACACAACGATAATATGAAGTATATATATGTTACCTTTGTAGGTCGGCATTGTCCCTTAATAAAACAAGTCACCCAACTTGAATGCGGGCGCGCGCACAAGAAATATGAACACCAAGTTTGGCGCATGCGTAGTAGCATTACATTATAGCGAAAATATGTCATGGATTTATTAACGAAACGTAAACTGATGTTGAGGGTAAAATATTTGATGGGTTCGTT
>NC_068990.1:15673209-15678240 GCF_001194135.2 Octopus bimaculoides
GGGGGGGGGGGGCGTGATGATAGAAGTGGGTATTGTTCTGTTTTCGTTTCAGTCACGTTTTAAGGGTGCTTTACGGAGTATTAGGTAATCTTTCGGTTTATGATCACGAAGTGAAAGAGGAAAATTGGCATTGAAATTTTGAAAAAATTATTTAAATTTTGGAAAACAAATGAAATTATTTTTTAAAAATTGAAATTTTGGAAAACAAATGAAATTTTGAAAAAAAATGCAATTTTGAAGAATATCTTCAGTACCAAAGTATCCATATTTTTAAACTGGAATGCCCAGGAAAAAAAAAATTTTATTAAAAAGAAAAAACTGAGATGGGAAAGAGATTAGATTTATTTTTTTTACTTTTGTGAAAGCATAATCTTTACTTATGGAAACATAAGAATCCAAAGACATTCATCAAAAAATTGAGGTGGAGCGTCTATTTAACATGTTCACCTGGATATCACTAAAAATATCAATATTTTCCATTATTAGCAACAGAAGCAGTATTATTAGCAAAAGATAATCTTTATATCTAACTTAACATGGATGCCTTGTTAGAACACCGAATACTGCATTGATTAGCCATGAGAGATCCTCTCATATAGGTGCTTTGTTCATTAAAGCTCACACATAGATCATAGCAGACGAGAATCTTCTGTCATGGGCACCAAAATTCTTGTATCATGTGATTTCATTCAATTTGAAATCATCAGTGGGAGGCGTCTGTCATTGCATGCCAGTCAAATCTCGCTGCTATGGTATATAGAATATTGGCATCTTTTCAGGCACTGATGTCACAATATTTTCATTTCCAGTTAGTGATCAGAGACTGAAAGCACACTGAATGTTAAAATCAATGCTACTACTTGACTCATAATTTATTTTATCTTTTCTTTTGCTTATTGGACCATACTGGAGCACGGTCTTGGAGAATTTTTTAGTTGAATGAATCAACCACAGAACTTATTTTTCTTTAAACCTGGCACTCATTCTATCGCTTTCTTTTTCCAAACCACTAAACACTGGGGATGTAAACACACCAGAACAGGTTGTCAAGTCGTGGTGGCGGATAAACACAGCCACAAACATGCGCTCTCTCACACACACACACACACACACACACACATATGATGAGCTCCTTTCAGTTTCCATCTTTCAAATTCACTCACAAATTCACTGAGGTTATAGTGGAAGACATTTGCCCAAGGTGCCATTCAACCATGTGATTGGTAAGCTGACTTCTTTCCACACAGCCACTTCTGTGCCTATTTTATCAACCTCAGAAATATAATAATCAAAGGTAACTCAGAACATAAAGAGTAGGCTTCAATTCCAACTTTTATCTTTTACTTGTTTCAGTCATTAGACTGTGGTCATGCTGGAGCACCACCTTGAAGAATTTTAGTCAAATGAATCGATCCCAGTACTTATTTTTTTTAAGCCTGGTACCTATTCTATCATTCTTTTTTGCCAGACTGCTAAGTTACGAGGACATAAACACACCAACACCAGTTGTTAAGTAGTGGAATGAAGACAAACACAGACACAATGACACACATACGCACAAATACATATATATCTATACACACACACACACACATATATATATATATATACATGCATACAAACATACACACACATATATATATCTTTATATGTGTATAAATTGAGGATATAATCATTAAAATGATTATACCAGTGGCCAGTGTATAAAAAACAGCATAGCCGTAAAATTACTATGTAAGTATCATCATCGTCATCATCATCATCATTGGCGTTTAGCGTCCATTTTCCATGCTGGCATGGGTTGGACGGTTTGACTGAGGTCTGGAGAGCCAGTGGCTGCACCTGGCTCCAATCTGATCTGGCAATGTTTCTACAGCTGGATGCCTTTCCTAATGCCAACCATTCCAAGAGTGTAGTGGGTGCACATTTGGATAGTGCTATTTATATGCCACTGGCATGGGAGCCAGTCAGGGGGTACTGGCATCGGACACGTTCAGATGGTGCTTTTTATGTGCCACCGGCACAGGGCCCAATCAGGCAGGCTTGGCATCAGTCATGTTCGGATAGTATATAATTATAAATATATAATTATAATTAAGGGTGCTGGAGGGACAACACCAAAATGCTAGAAGCAGATATCAAATGTCTATAAACCACTCTAAATTTGTTCTCCTTTTTTGCAAAAGGCTGAATGCAAAGAAATGGGCTAGAAGAGCATATTGGCATTGTCCCTCCAGCGCCCTTAATTATAATCATATATTTATTATTTTATACTATTATATACTCTGAACCAAAATAAGGGATTTGCAGCATATTAGGAGGTCCATGCAAAAAATCCAAGTTTTTGTTTTCTTAGTGAAAATCATGCAGGTGTTAATATAGAAATTTACCATAATTTTGTTGTTATTTCGCCTCAAATCAACCCTGATACAGCAAACCTATCATCAAAGACATTCCAGCCTTCAGCAAACCATCTTTTTAGGGATAATCTAGGACATTACATACAATGGGCGTGTGATTTAGGTAGGGGGATACTTTGGCTGCTATTTTTAACGTGTTGAGTGACCAGATAGAGGCTCTTTCATTGGTTTGATTGCATGATGAGATTTTTTTACACATATATATATATATATATATATCATCGGCAGAAGTTAGAGAGTAAGTCAAAAGCTGAGAGCTTCGTGTATTGGCACTTATCAAACACGAATTTGGCCATTGTCACTCTGTAACTTCTGCCTATTATTAATGTGTGCATGTGTGTGTGTGTGTGTATATATATATATATATATAGATAGATAGATAGATAGATAGATAGATAGATAGATAGATAGATAGATAGATAGAGAGAGAGAGAGAAACAGATAGACAGATAGATAGATAGATAGATAGATACATACATAGATAGATAGATGAACACATTCTCATATATGTTGCTATAACAACATCTCTGGTTATTAAAGAAGGGTTTTGTTAGGGGGAGATTTTTAGTTTAAATTTTTCTGTTGACAGAGACTCATCGTTTTGTCAATGGACCCGGAAGTTGTTGTTCGCAAACAGCAGCAGTAATTTTCTCCAGCTGAATACACGTCATTGATTGGTTAAAATTACCCAAATACAACAACTTTAACACGCAATAACTTCTAAAATACAAAATTTTGTCAAAAACATTACGAGTAAACCCTGTTCTACGTGACACATTCTACCAGTATCTGAAGTTTCAAAGTGTTTAGTTAAAAAAAAATTAATTCAAAAATCTGTCCGTCAAATTGAATAGATCCAATTTTTGCGAATTTGTATTCTACACATGGGAATTCATATGATCATGCAAACACCAAAACCAAAAATTTGGGTGTGCGTGAGTCAAGGCCTATTTAGCTGTTATTTTTAGCACACCTCTCCACCACCTCGATAGGTGGAATATATTTGTAAGTACGAGCTTTCTCGCAAAGAAGTTCTCATGCTTGGTTTGTTACTATGGAAACAAGCATGAATGAGTCTGTGGCTTACGATAGGCTAAGATTACCAAAAATATTCAAACTTTAAAAGCTATTAACTTCTTATTTATTGATTTATTGCGAAAATGAATTTCATGGCATTGATCAGCATATAAAACTACATCGTTACACAGAAAATGAAATGAATTCGAACAGAAATTGAAGAAATGGATAATTGACGGCCAAAGAGAAAAGATCTTGGTTTTCATCTTGAATCTATTCGACGAAGGTTGATTTAAGCTAAAGAACAACAGTTCACAAAATTTTCTTTTTATTAACAAGAAATAAAAAGAATTAAATCTAAAAGTGCTCTTCAAATTAATATCAAGGAAAGATAACTGTACTACAATCCTTACCGGTGTTGATTACCTCCCTTCTGCCTACTATTCGACCGCCATTTACAACATGGGCTCCAGTTCGGACTTTTACTTACGTTATTATGTTGGACATAAAGGGAAATTTGGGCATGAATTTTTGGAATTTGAATTCCGACCCGATGGTAAATAACCCTAGACAACTAATCATACTTTGTTTGTTAAGTAATTCTTTTGTTTCTTTCTCTCTTAGTGAAATCATTTGCAAATTAGTTTCAAACTTATAAAGACCTCTCTCTCTCTCTCTATCTATATATATATAGAGAGAGAGAGAGAGAGACCTGTTCTATTTTGTTATTTTTCTTGAGATTTATGAGTACCGTTGAAATCTAGTTATCTATGATCCTGTTTAGAATGTTATTAAATTTAACTGATCTTATATTTGAGGAGAAAAGAAAAGCTTACCCGGCGAACCTTATGTCTGTAGGCCATTTCTCTTCACTGTATATCACTAATTTATTGAAGAGTGCTTCCTCGCGGTCGCTCGACATAGTCACTAAATCTTAAATCAAACCATATATTCAGCATAAACAAAATCAAAAACTGTAGAAACCTTTAAAAATATGGAATGTTCTTGGTTGAGATGCTTTTGGTCACAGGTTTGTTTAATCGAGATTAATCTGGGGCTAAATAAGAGAATATAATTTAATATATTTTGTATTCAACTGTAATGTGAAGTTATCTGAGACGTCAATTATAGTATTGCCGGGTTCAATTCTTGGCCGGACCGGAAGTAGCAAAAAGCAATAAAATATTTTAAGAGTTTATTTATTCGTCTAAAAACTTATCAATCACAGAACATCCATCCATCAATAAATCAATCAATCTATAAATGCATATTTTCTGTGAAACTTTACAGAGATACATTTTAGATGATGTAGATAATGATTATATGGGTGGAAATGTTAAGAAATTGTTTTTTTTTATGAAGGATCGTTTCCCTGCCTCTCATCACACTTTGTTAAAATGCATATTTGTCAATGAAACTTTCCAGAGATATGTGGTACTACTAAAGCAGCGCGGACCCGAACGCGCAGTCGCGCGTCCGCGCTAGCTAGTCGTGAGTGGTCGATCCTAACCCTAACCCTAAACACGTATTCATTTGCACACGCGGGTTAGGGTTAGGGACAGGGTTAGGGTTAGGATCGACCACTCAAGACTAG
>NC_068990.1:15678790-15694338 GCF_001194135.2 Octopus bimaculoides
TGTTAAATTACCTACAATGCAGATGCAGACATAACTGTTTGGTTAAGAAGCTTGTATTGCAACCATGTGACCTGTTTGAACATAAAATGAGCTGAATATTTGGGCTGGATGTGGCCAGTTTAAATGCTAATGGGTTAAAGCGGTGCTCCACAACCGGTGTGCCACAAGACGATGCTAGGTGTGCCACAGTGTAACCTGAATATGATTTTTTCCCCATACTTCTAGTTATATTTTTAGTTCAGGTGTGCTGCTGAGTTTTGAAAAGAATATAAGTGTACTATCATCATCATCGTTTAACGTCCGTTTTCCATGCTGGCATGGGTTGGGTGGTTGGTTAGACTGAGGTCTGGAGAACCAGCGGCTGCACCAGGCTCCAATCTGATTTGGCAGTCTGATCTGTTCTTCCTAACACCTACTACTCTGAGAGTGTAGTGGGTGCTTTTTACGTGTCCCCAGCCAGGCGGGCCTGGCATCGATCACGTTAGGATGGCACTTTTTACGTGCCACAGGCACAAGAGCTAGTCAGTGGGTATTGGCATTGGCCATGATCGGTTGGTGCTTTTTATGTGCCATTGGCATGGGAGCCATTCAGGCGGACCTGGCATCAACCACATTCAGATGGTGCCTTTATGTGCCACTGGCACGAGAGCCAGTGTGGCGGACCTGGCATCAACTGCAAGTGAAAAAAGTCTGCAGAGCACTGGATTAAAGGGAGAGACGACTCCCTGGACCATGGCTTCTCTGGAGCAGTTAAGTTATTGGAACAATTGCTAGAGAAAGTGATATAAAGAAGAAAGTGAAAACTGAAATGCACTTTGGATTTACGTCAGGGAGAGGAATGGAGGTGGTCACAGGAGAAGAATAGGGACATAAGAAAGATGTTGTTTTGGGGGTCTGTTGACCTGGAGAAAGTACACAAGACACGTTTGGTTGGGAGTATTTATTTACAGCTGACAATTCACTCTCAGTTTCTTGATGTGTGATAAAACCAACACAAGTATGTGAGCAACCCAGAGTTGTGATAAACTGAGTTATTAGTTTCAAACAAATGAATCTACATGCATACAGCCATCTATCCATTAATCAATCAATCAATCATTCATTCAGTCATTCATCAGCAACATCATCTTTCAATGCTTGCATGGATCAAACAAGATTATGTTGGAACTGAGTTTTCTTTGCTGAGACACACCCCTCCTGACACCACCTCTCACCTGTTTCCAAACAAAGTAAGAATCCCGTTGCCCATTGGATGATGAGCAACCCAGATATGCTTTTGTTGTAGACTGCAAGTAGATGGCATCCTCTGTAAACAACAGTGAAGCTATTGTTTACAGTGAACTTAGAAACAAATAAAGACAAGAAGTAATATGAACACACACACACACACACACACACACATAACGGGCTTCTTCAGTTTCCATCTACCAAGATATTGACCCATGGGTATCATATAGGACACAAGCCAGTGGTGTCCATGGAATAGAACTGAACCTAAAACCATGTGGTTCTGAGGTGAACTTCTTAACCACACAATCATGGCTGTACCTGTGTGTGTATACACACACACACACATATATTGTTCTGTGATATTTCTCTTACTTTTCTCTACCTAAACAAAGACTAACCATTTATTTAAACATTTCTATTTTCAGGTAAACTGCGCTATGCCAACAACTCCAATTACAAAAATGATACTATGATTAGGAAAGAAGTAAGTACACTAAATCATTAAAAATGTCTGGAATAATCAATACAGTGTGGGTTAGCAGTGAATCTGTATACACACAGCCATATCCTTAGGTGTATTTAGACTCCCTGTGAAATTAGGTCCGTAAAAGATTTGGTGTGGGGTGGGATGCAGTTAAGGATGAGGGTCAAACTAGCCAGTTTTATTTAACAATTCATCAAGATTCACTCATCTCTCCTGCCAAAGATGTCCTGGGTTCAATTTCACACTGGTATTACATGTTTTACTCCAATTATATTTATTTGTTCAAAACCCATGTAAATTATTTCTGAGCTGTCCAACTTCTTTCCATTATGTAAATGAGTTGTGCTTAGCATGGTTTTCTTTGCATATTTAATTAATCTCCATCCACTACTTAATCTCAGGTTTGGTGAATTAATCCTGATAAGTTCAATATCATGAAATAAATCATTTCAAACTTCCTAAGCTACTGGTGAGGCCCTTATGAGGCCAAGAATTCACAAGGAGACTAAATATATATGGATAGAACTTTGTTTATTGTTAAATTATCATATGTATTGTCTTATTAGCTTTGACCCCCTACTTTTTGTTGTGAAGAAATCTTAATCCTTCTTTAAGTTGTTTCAGGGTTATGTGGAATTATTCATTATCAGCTGATCTGTATTGTAATTGATTCCTTGCTGTTTAAAAGAGTAGAGATTTCTGTGAAAATGTTCTACTGCTCATCTAGATAGGTTGGAGGACTGCATCTCCATCACAAGTTTTATTTTGGGCTTTGTTTCTCCAGTTAGATGCCTTTCCTAATGCCAACTGCTTTATAGGGGGTATTGGGTATTGTTTTTCTTGGCATTGTCACCAGGGAATTGTCATCTCCTCAACAAGACTAAAAGACCCACTTGGCCTTAAACTTCACAGAGTGTGCTGGGGTCATTTTAATTTTTCATGACACCAGCACTACAGAGGTAGATATGTCTAGTCTGTTCTTGAACCAAACTCCTTTCTTCAATGAATGATAAGGGTATTCAATATTCTGAAACAAGTGTGTATCATGTAGGTGGTGTGAGCAAGAGGATAGAATGATTTAGGAGATGGTGAGAACAGAAGTAGAATCATGATGTGTGGGTGAAAAGGAGCAAGAGGAAGGGGTGGGAGATATTTTGGCATTACCTAGTTGACATCACTGTTCTGATGTTGACTTATTTGACATCAGATTTTTTAATCTTTCACTGTCTCTCTGTTTACATGTGTGAGCATCTAGTTATGTTTGTATATATGTGTAATCTCTCTCTCTCTATCTATCTGTCTGTGTGTTTGCTTCCAGTGCCAAAATGTACTGTCATCAAAATAGATTGAATGTCCAATCAGGCTGTGCTAAGTTGCCTGCGTCCAAACAGCTGCATCCATTTATTTCATTTTGTGATAGAGGATAAAGTGAAGGAGAGGACAGAGGGAGGGCCAGGATCATCATCGTTGTTTAACGTCTGCTTTCCATGCTGGCATGAGTTGGACGGTTTGACTGAGGACTGACAAGCCAGAAGGCTGTACCAGGCTCCAATCGGATCTGGCAAAGTTTTTGCAGCTGGATACCCTTCCTATTGCCAACCACTCCAAGAGTGCAGTGGGTGCTTTTTACATGTAAACACAAACATAAGTGGACAGAGACAAAAACTACACACACACACATGCTTTTGTTAGTGTGTGTGTATAGACCTTTGTCTTAGTTGGTTAACTTGAAACTACAACATAATCTGCCACACAGTGTAATTGAACCAAGAACTATGTTGTTGCAAAACAAACTTCTTAACCACAAAGATTTGGATAAATTTTAAAACAAATTTTCTTTTACAATGATATATTGCAGTTCGTACCTACATGTTTCAATGTTTTTCTCTCTCTTTTTCTGTAATTTACATCACTGATATTCAGTGACTTCAGAATAATTTTACTGATTTATCAAAAAAATGTAAAAGTTTATGTAAATTTTTGTTTTTGTTTATTATTTAGGCTTACGTACATAAGTCAGTGATGGAAGAATTAAAAAGAATTATTGAAGATTCTGAAGTAATGCGTGAAGATGATGAATTGTGGCCCTCACCAGACAGGGTTGGCCGACAGGTGTGTCCTTTTAAGAAATCAGCCATCCCTCTTCTTGACTCCATTTCACATTGTGTGGGACTTCTAAGTACATTAGCTGAATCAGCCCTTCCTCTTTTCTACTGCATTCAGTATTGTATCATTGTCAAGGACTTTAAAATGAAAGTCTTTCACCTCAGAATATGTCAAAGATATTTAAAACTTTTGTGTTTGTTTATTTTAAGTCCATTTTTTTATGCAAGCATGGATCCAGTGAATGTATACCGAGGTAATGTTTTACAACTGGATGCTCTTGCTGTCACTAACCCTTATCTATTTTTCAAGTAAGGGTTTTTTTTTTTAAAGTTTTTTTTTAATTCAAATGACTTCAAAAGGACAGAGTTGCAGAATGATTTGTTTGCAGCTAACACCAACAAACATTACTGTGTTTAACTCTGCACCCTTCATGTTATGAAGCAGAATGTAAGCACACCACAATACCCATGTCCATGGATGTGTGTGTGTGTAATGGACTTTGTATAGTTTCTGTTTACCAAATTCACTCACAAAGCATAGATGATCCAGGGTGCTGCACAGTGGGACTGATGCTAAAACCATTTTTAAAAATCGTTCTTATTACATATGAAACAATATATATATATATATATATATATATCAATTTGATTTGTTCTCAGTTGAAAGACACCTATTGTTATTTCTTTTTGTTTGTATTCATAATTGTGTACCATGTTCTCTGCTTTTTTGTTTTTGTTGTCATACACATTCACTAGCTTTCTTACAACGGGGTCTAATGTTCTTCGCTTAGACTTTTGGGGGGCAACCAGATTGAACCATCTGCCTGTCCTTCTAATTGTTGTTTCTCTTGTCTGCCTTTGTATCGCCTATCTGTCCGAATGTTTTTATTGTCCTCTATTGTGTTTCTGTTCCATTTATTTATTTATATATATATAATGTGCAAGCATGGCTGTGCATTTAAGCAGTTTACTTTCCAACCACACAATTTCATGTTTAGTCCCCCTGTGGGGCACCTGGGATGTCCTCTGCTACAGCCCTGGGCCAACCAAAGCCGTTTGATGGATTTAATTGATGGAAATTAAAAGAAGTCCATCGTATATATGTATATTTGTGTGTTTTATGTCACCTTGTCTGGACATCACATCAGTCATAATCAAACATCACTATCATACAAGTTTTGTCTCTCGTTTCCACTTCTTTGAGAATATATCTGGCCATAGATAACCAGGACCCATGCAAGAACAGAAAAGTGGATGCTAAAGTAATGATGATGGTGTATGTATAAAAACAGGATCTTTAATGTATGTAAAACACATACTCATATTTTAATCTTTTACATTTAATCTTTTTCTCTTTTTTTAAAGGAACTTGAGATTGTCATTGGCGATGAGCATATATCATTTACAACTTCTAAAATTGGTTCCTTAGTTGATGTTAACCAAAGCAAGTAGGTTCACTTTATTAAAATCTACTTTATGTCTAATCATTTAATAATTATTAGCAACAGAAATATTATTACTACCAAAAGGTAATCTGCATATCCAAATTAACATAGGTGCCCCTGTTAGAATACTGAAAACTGCATTATTAGCTTTGAAAGATCCTTTCTTATATGCACTTGGTGCATCTACCAAACGCTTAAAATAGAGAACCTCTCAAGGCTAACAATGCAGTATTTGTTTGGTGTTCTAACAGGAGCATCCATGTCAAGTTGGAAATAAAGATTAGCTGATCATTTTTATTGTTTTTCATTCTTTAATTTTATTATTCCATACCAATCCTCTTTTGTTCCTTAAGGGTTTGCTCTGGCACCCTATCACAACCATCTTCTTTATCTTCATGCCAATTACTACTTCTTACCCTTATATAATGCAAGGTAGCCGGGTATCTCTTCTACTGCGAGACACCTGTGCTTGTCCCTCTGTCATATTTTAATCCCCAAACACTTGGCTAAAAGCCACCTCAAATTTTGATGGAAGGTTTTTAATTTAGATCATTTTAAAATAAAAAGTTTGTATCATTGAACCTGGGGTGGTCTCAGGCAGGTTGGTATCATAAGGGTTAAGATGCCATCTTCTTTATACTTATACCAGGACATAAATAAAAAGACTACACAGATAATTGGGACTTGTTTTATTTAGTAAACATCATTGATTTTCTAAATTAAATGTGTTCTTTTTCTTTGCAGGGATCCTGAGGGACTGCGAATATTTTACTACTTGGTCCAAGATCTGAAGTGTCTCGTCTTTTCTCTCATTGGACTCCATTTCAAGATTAAACCCATCTAACATCACCACCACTATGGAACCAAACCATTTTTGTCATGTAAAATAATTTCACTTCTCATTTTCTGAACAATTTTGCATTAATTTTTAATATTAAATATTATATATTAGCCAGGAACAAACTTCTAATTTCTTTTTTAATTATTTGACATATATGATTGATTTGTTTTAACTTTAATATTTTTATGTATTCTTCTATTGATCAGTCTTTGGACTGTGGCCATGCTGTTGCTTTCAAAGGTTCCTGTCAGTCATATTAACCTCAATACTTGTTTTATTTAACTGCAAAGTTATGGAATCTAAATGAGTGCAACACAATGCAAACAAAACCTAAACATAGGTGCAAGTGTGGCTGTGTGGTAAGGAATTTACTACTCAATGGTCCATAAAATGGTAGAAGTACTGAATTCAAAAAGGTGGCCAGTTGTTTTTGGAAAGTGAGTGGATAATCTTGTGGGCTTCTATCAAGTCAGCTGCTTGATGTCAAAACTTTAATATGTCAATCATCATCATCGTTTAACATCCGTTTTCCATGCTGGCATAGTTTGGACGGTTTGACTGAGGTCTGGAAAGCCAGAAGGCTGCACCAGGTTCCAATCTGATCAGGCAATGGTCCTACAGCTGGGTGCCCTTCCTAACGCCAACCACTCAGAGAGTGTAGTGGGTGCTTTTTATGTGCCACAGGCAAGCCTGGCATTGATCACGTTCAAATAATGCTTTTTACATGCCACCAGCATGGGGGCCAGTCAGGGGGTACTGCATTGGCTACGTTCGGATGGTGCTTTTTACATGCCAGCAGCTTGGGAGCCAGTCAGTGGGTACTGACATCGGCCACATTCAGATGGTGCTTTTTACGTGCCACTGGCACGAGAGTCAGTCCAGAGGGGTAGCACCTTACTTGGTTTGCCTTCAAAAGCACAAAGCCAACAAATGATTTGTTGACAGGAAAAACAACAACATCACTGCTTGTAGCTCCTGATTTTTTAAGAAGCCAAATGAAAATAGTCACACAAACATGTTATATTCATACACAACAAACTTCTCAGTTTCTGTCTACCAAATCTAATCACAGGGCTTTGGTCAACCTGGGACAGTAGTAGAAGACAATTCCTTGTGGTGCCATGGGACTGAACTTGAAACTATGTGGTTGTGAAGGCAACTTCTTCACTGAACAACCAAACCTGGGTGCATAAGATAGAGAAGCACTTTGGTCATAGACACAACTGTTTTGTTTGTGTGATCAAAGCTATTTAATTCCATGGTTGAGCTTACTTAAAGGGACCATAGGATGATGAGATAACTCAGTAATGTAAAGAGTGTTTCATTACTTTGATGAGCTCAATTCAAATCACTCCTAATGAATGGGAGAGATTTGATTTCCTTAGAAGTTCAGTATTGAAACAGAAACCTGCCCCATGACAAGTTGTATCAAGGCTTTGTGTGTCACATGGAACTCATAGAACCAGCATCCTCGTAATTTTAGTGTTCACTTTTCCATGCTTGCTTGGGGCAGATAGAGTTTATTAAAGTAATTTTCTTATGGCCGGATATCATTCCTGTTGCAGATCCCTCATCTGTTTCTCATTTCCAAATGGCCAGACATATTTTTGCAGAATATTGAAAATGAACGACACTTGTTTACAACTATCAGACAATGTTAAGACAAGGACAGGCTTCTTTCAGATTCTGCCTACCGAATCTGCTCATAAGGCTTCGATCAGCTGGGGTTACAGTAGAGGACACTTGCCTATAGGACTGAACTAAAAAAGCATGTAGTTGGGAAGCAAAGTTCTTCACCAAACAGTTCTGCCTGTAAATGGAGAGAAACAGAAGCACAAACGAAACCTGAATAATCGTGCAAACACAAGGATGAAAGTGTTGAAGGATTTTCTTTTGTAATGTCTGAAAAGAAAACAGGTTAAATATTCAACAGCAGAAAGGCAAAACAAAAAACGAACAATAACAATGTAAAAGTAGTTTTTCCATAAGAATTTATTTCAATATAAGACCAGTTGGTGATATTTAATTATATTACTGATAGTTTTGTACGATTCTTAGAGAAATTCTAAAAGAAATCTCTAAGGTAACAAAGGGGCATAGTAGGCCAGCTGAAAAGTGACCCAGAGCCATCATCATCATCACCATAATTAATCATAATCATTGTGTTTTATGTACATAGAGTTGGTGTCGGCATTAAAACTGCCGAGCCAAACGTTAGCAACAACAGAAGCGCAATTAGCAGCAGATAACGAGAATCAAATAGAAAATTGTGTTGAAATGTTTTAGTTGAGGTGAGCAAAGCTGGTTGGTGAAGAATGAAATCTGTTTTATTCCAATTAACACAAAGAAATATAGCAAATATTTCCAATACAAAAGGACAGGATACAGCAGACAATTTATATTCTACATGGCATTTAGTTAGTATACTATTCTCTTGCTGTCTATAATATAAACTTTAAAACTGGAGTTGGCAAAGTAGTCAATATTGGCCCCCAGGTGTGTATGTGGCTAGTCATGGGGTTGATAAACACCTGAAATGATTTTGAGCATCAACCCTTTAGTGTTCAAATTATTCTGTCAAATGTAATGTTTATTTATTCACATTGTTTTGAATTAATCCTGCATTATTTTGTAGCTTAGATATTTCAATGATGTGATTATTGTTAGAATGACATTGCAAGTAGGTGTGATAGGCCAGATCTGGCCAATTTGAACATAAAATGGGTAAAATATTTGGGCCAAATTAAAAGCTAAAGGTTAAGGATATTGAATTATGAACAAACTGAATCTGGAATAGTGTGGATAATTTAAGGCTGAAACTCACTAATTTCCAATCAAATATCGATGTAATAACTAGTATTCACTGAACACATATTTCATATTAAATATTTCAATTATATCAATACAATATCCCTGAATTTTTATTGTTCTTTATCAGTTTCATTAAATTTCTTTAAATTAATTTTTATTTTGTAAATTTACATTTGGGAGTTGATAACCTATCATTGATATAAGTTTGCCAACCCCTGCTTCAAAATACCTTCTTTCCATTTCATTAAATTTTATTTTTAAATCAGGAGTAGGCAACCCATGGTCAGTGTGGAAATAGTGGGGTAGTGTGTTTATCTGACTTACAAAGAATTTTGCTTTATTCTAAATATTTCATTTGACTTCACTGATGGATCATGAATGGTGTCTGGTTACATTGTCCCAAAGAATCATGAGAGGAAAGACTACCTTATTAATATTTACTAGCTGCTCTAGTTATATGTATTATTAGATTCTCAGTGGGTGTTTTTAATGAGGATTTGTTCAGACTCGTATGAGAAACAGCATCACTGTGTTTTAACAAGGAATCCATTCTAAATATCTGTTCAAAGAAAAAAATATATATTCAAATGATTTGCAAGGAATATTTAGGATTGAGCGTCTTTAAGTGATGCTCCTTCAGATTCAGGTTAGCCCTTTTCATACCAAACTGCCATCAGAATTTCATGTTAATCTATGATCCAAACTACATCTTAATAAGAACAGAATTAATTTACTAAATTCCTTGTTATCAAAATTAATTGAACCAAAAAAAAAAAAAAAAAAAAAAAAAAAACGTATTACAACAGAAATATGATAACAAAAGAGTTAAGCAAACCTATGTTCAAAGGCATCCCAACTATGACCATCCAGTCATTTTTTATTTAATTACAATAAATCCCAGACTAAATCATCCAATGATGGTAGGGTCTGATTTAACCCTTTTGATACCAACCCACTTGAGATTGTCTCTCGTTTTATGATACTAACTTGCTGTTTTAAAGTAAACTACAATAAAATCTTCCTCAAAATTTCATGTTAATTTATGTTCCAAACACCAGTTTAATAATTTCAAAGTTAATTTACTATAGTCTTCATTATTTTCAAAATTAATTGTAACAAAGCAGTGTATTTCAACAGAGATATCACACATTAATAGGGATATCTCATGCAAGTTCTTAACATCACTTTCTATAACAGGATATCAGATGAATTGGGTATTTATATGTGCTACAATACTTGTTGAATAGCTCAACTTTCAAAATATTAAAGCAAAAAAAAGAAAAAAATTTCCATGGCAATTGAGTACAAAACAAAGGCAGGTAGGTGCTGAGTGCTGAAATATTGAAGGTGTACGGACACTAGGTTATTTCATTAACTACACCTGGATATCACTGTGACACATTTACCTGGAAAATATGGTGGTGCAAGAAGGGTGGCAAGTATCAGGCAACATTACAAGACCTGCCATAGTGGAAATTTTAGCAAGTTTACTGGACAGGCAGGGAAAAAAGAAGGTGAATAACTGAAAGCTAGTTTTAAAAAGAAACAGAATTTTTTTTGTCAGGAAAAAAGTGGAATTAACAAAGGAAATAGTTGCATTTCTTTTATAATTGGTGGGGTTTATCAAAGCATGTTTATTGGCAGTGGTGGATATTGATTGTCCTGAAAAGAAATATTTTCATCTCTCAACCTTTCTGAAACAACACTGTCATGGTGAGTTGAAGAAATGATAGCTGTTGAAATTGGTTTGTAGGATGGTTGTAATAATTGAGTTTTGGGCTGGGGGGTTTTTTTATGTCTAGAGCAAGGTTAATTCTTCAAATTTTTGAAAAAAAGATTTCTTCAATTCCTTTGAATATAATTAGTGAAGCTGATATTTTTGAAGCTTTGTTGAAAAATGATGTCAAAAACAAAACCTGAAGTGTCAAAGCTAAATGGTTTCACAATTTATGGGGCGCCAGTGATGGCAAGAAGGGTAAAAGGCATCGTTGCATTGTTACAAGGACGAAAGCCTTGAAATCACACAGAAACTAGTTTTAAATCATTGCCATCCCTCAAGAGGTATTATGTGCTAAATCTTTGAAATTTAAAAAAAGAAAAAACAACTTATGGCCATTGTTGTGAAGACAGTGAATTCAATCTAGTCTCAGAAATTAAATTAGCAGTTCCAGTAATCATTGGAAGTTTAACAGAGAGTCAGTCTTGGAGAGAGTATTCATATTATATGAAGAGATAGCAATGTTTTTTGAAGGCAAAAATGTGATTGCTTCCCCACTTTTTTTTTTCTGTGATCTTGATTAGTTTGCAGCCTTAGTATTGTGGACATTGATAATCGTTTAAATGACTAGAATTCAGAACTTTACGGACAGGGAAAAAAAAAAATCTGCAGATACAGTGATATTGTAACATTTGAAAGAAAGCTGCGATTGTGAGAAGACTAGATTCAGAAAGGAAATTGCACATTTTCCAGAAAAACATCACAATATCCAGGCAATTTTGTGACTCGTCACTTAACATCCTTTTACCCAGGCTGGCATGGGTTGGACGGTTTGACATGAACTGACAAGCTAGGAAACCACATCAACTAGCAATGTCTGTTTCAGCATGGTTTCTATGGCTGGATGCCCTTTCTGACACCAACCACTTTACAGTGTGTACAGGATGTTTATTTTTCATGGCACCAGCACTAGTAAACTCACCATGTTACTTGCAAAACCCCTCAACTACGGTGTATGTGTGTGTGGGGAGGGTATATTGAGGAAGGTGGCCCGTGAATTAGGACACAAGTTCTCTCTTTCTGCTGACTTTTGCTTGCTTTCCTGTGAATTCAAGTTGTTTACTACACCATTTGGTGTTAATGTTGACATTGCATCAGATAATTACCATATGTAATTTATATTCAATGCAATATAACGACATATTGAAATTGCATTGTGAATATGTCATTGTGTGACTTGTATAGAAAATATATTCATCATATACTTAATTACTGACAAAGATAACATCCTTATTTGGTAGCATTTCTATGTCAGGTCATGTGCAGAGACATGTGCCATTGCAGCATGTTGTCAATATATTCCAAGGTCCTCTTAAATAACTTGTTGAGTCCCAGTCAGCTTCCATCTCACTTTTATGCATGAGGAATTATTTTCAAAACATGAGGCCCATCAATATTTGAGGTATTTTCAAGCAACAAGTATCAAGTTTCAAATTTCTTGCAGATAATGAAAATAACAAGAGGTAGATTTACCCTTATGAGAAAACAGATTTTTACTCTAGGAAAAACAAATAAAGCAGTTTTCTGAGAAATATTTTGTGTTCATTTGTAAAGAAAAATAAATTAAATTAAAAGACATATGTAAGAAATGAGACAACAAATTGTATTGAGT
The DNA here is from genome assembly GCF_001194135.2 of Octopus bimaculoides. Lineage (NCBI taxonomy): Eukaryota > Metazoa > Mollusca > Cephalopoda > Octopoda > Octopodidae > Octopus > Octopus bimaculoides. The sequence goes on from NC_068990.1 coordinate 15,691,096, forward strand.
TAATAAGGTTTAAGCTTATTACAGTTTTTTTGATGATCAACAGCTGAGTGGTTGATGAAATTAACTATGAATAATTAATGTCAGTCAGATTTGTTTGGCTATATTCTTAGCATTAGTTTAAATCCTTTTGCAACCATATTTCTGTTGAATACATTGTTTTTGTTTCAGTTAATTTTGAAAATTATGAAGAATTTAGTAAATGACTGCCATTATTCAGCTGGTGTTTGGAACATAAATCAACATGGGAATTTTGCTGGAAGATTTTAGTGTTGGTCACTTTAAAACAGGAAGTTTGTATCACAGGACCAGGGACAGTCTCAGACAGGTTGGGTATCAAGAGTTAAGCTGCTTTAAACAGTAAACAGAAACAACTGTAAGACTATACTCACTTCATTCTTCATGTGTATACATGCATTTTTAATTATTTTTAACTTAGTAATTTCATAGTGTAAACAAAACAGATGAGATCTGTGTCCTGTTAGAGTAGAGAATTCAAATGTTTTAACCTTAAAGATAGCAATCCACTCAAGACCATCTCTGGTTCTATGATACAAGCTTTGTTTTTAAGTAATGTTAATTAAAACTCTCCATCAAAATTTCATGTTATGTTCCAAACACCAAGTTATTTTCATAAATTCCTCAACATTTTCTAAATTAATTGAACAAAGGACAATCTGTTTCAACAGAAATATGGAAGCAAAATGGTTAAGCAGGTTACTTTTTGATGGTTTGGACGATTTCATATGTAAAATTCTTTGAATAACTTACAAATAATGTTTTAATTTCAAATTAAAAATCTCTTCACTATTTTATGGGTTTTATTTTGGTTTTAAATTCAAAGCCTGATCTAAAAATTCATTTGTTTCAAATAATTACAAACCCCACTCCTGATTAAAGAAAGAAATATTCCAGTGTTAACTCGGTAGCAAGAATCCAGCTGACCAAGTCAATAAAGCTTGTTTAGTAGCTAAATAGTCCATAATTCACATACTCATCATGTGGTAGTGTCCATCATGATAAAGATAATTTTAAACAGACTTGCACAAATAGCTGAGGGAGAATATACTGGATGCTATGGAGAAGAACGATTTACCAATGAATGCAATAGAAATACTGCATAACAAACAAGTTTTTCATTATTAAGAGAAGCTGGTAGAATCATCAGCAGACCAGGCAAAAAGCTTAGCAAGTACCAGTTGAACACTTGGCTCAATGTAATCAATTTACTCCATCCCTCGAAATTGCTGGCCTTGTGCCAAAATTTGAAACCATTATTAAGGTGACACACAAAATGCTTAGCAGTATTTCTTCCACCTCTTTGTGTTCTGACTTCAAATATTGCTGCTGTCAACTTTTCATCCTTTCGAGAGTTCATAAAATAGAGTACTGTTTAAATACTGGGATCGATATAATCAACTAACCCTTTTCCCTAAAGTTACAAGCCTCTTGCTAAAATTTGAAATTATTAGAGCATCAGAAAATAAAATACTTTGTGTTATTTCTTCAGGCTCTTTGTATTTTGAGGTTAATTCCCACATAGTCAATACTGCTTTCATCATTTTGGGGATGATAAAATACTTGTCAAGTACTAGGGGTTGATTAACCACTCCCTACCATTATTTTACAGAACTAAGTTCTCTTGAAAGAGATTTGGGTTTTCACTACACTGACTTCCCCTAGATACACTAAATGAAGAGTTTTCAAGAGAAAACAGAGCAACAAGGTTTATGAGATATGCAACCACAAAACAAGAAAGGAACAGCTGCAGGAATTCTCTGTTTTACCAGAGAAAATAAATCAAGAGGCACATACAAAATATTAAAACTTGAAAGAAATGGATTCGTACTATTTTATTTTTTATCTTTTGTTTCAACCATTAGACTGGAGCACTGCCTTCAAGAATTTTTAGTCAAATGAATCCACCCCAGTATTTATAGTTTTCTTTTTTAAACCTGGTACTTCTCACTAAATTATGGGTGTATAAACACTGGTTGTCATGTAGTGGTAGGGGACAAACACAAACACACATGTATACTAAATCCACTTGCAAGACTTCGGTCGTTGATGCTACAGTAGAAGCCACTTGCCCAAGGTGCCACTCACTGAGACTGAACCTGCAACCATGTGGTTGGAAAGCAAGCTTCTTACCACACAGCCATGCCTGCACTTTGTTTTGTGCATTGATATACATAAAAAAGAAAAAAAAAATTTACGAAATTAGGTAACAAGCAATACTGAGTTTAAGGGTCATGCTTTTTACGGCTTTAAACCTTTTTTGATAAAAACCCACCAGAAACCATCCTTGGGTCTATGATACGAAACTAGTTTTAAACTAACCTAAATTAAAAACCATCCATCAAAATTTCACATTAATTTCTTTTCCAAACACCAGTTTAATAACGACAAAATTAATTTGCTAAATTCTTTATCTTGAAAATTAATTCAAATAATGGCAGCATGTTTCAACAGAAATATAACGAAAGGGGTTAATGACAGTGAATATATATTTTGCAATTTATTAAGTCACTCACTGGGAACTAAAGTAGCTCTATAGAGAGAGAGTGTTATTCTGAGGATCCAAGGATCACTGGTTCAATCTAAGCTTGGGAAGGTTGAGGCAGTTCTGTTGAGTTCCTGAAATTTGTTTGACTGAATCATAAAATATGAATTTACGATTAATTATGTATCTGCAGTAAATTGAAAGAGGCATGGTTGTGTGATTAAGAAGTTTGTATTGCAACCACAGTTTCAGGCACCCTGGGTAATAGACTTTTGATATAGTTGTGAGCCATCCAATGCACTTTAAGAGAATTTAGTAAATGAAAACTGTATGGAAGCTTGTCTTGTGTGTGTGTGTGTGTGTACGTGCATATTTGTGGTACTTTTTTATTAACCCTGGAGGGATGAAAAACAAAGTTGCCTTCAGCAGGATTTGAAACCAAAACAAAGAGCCACAAGGAATGCTGCTGAGCATTTTGCCCAATGTTCTAACGATTCCAGCACATTTGTCGAGTACATTTATATCAGCTGTAAACTGAAATAATTAAAATGTGATACAATTAGAAAGAAAGGAGGTGGGGAGAGTCATAATCCCAACAGATCTTTGTTCAATTTGTTTAAACTACCATTACATCTTATGTAATTGATACACACCAAATACATGTTAAAAACTAAAATCATTATTTGCAATTGTCTCAATTGAAATTAATAGGAAATTATTAAAAAAAACATTGAAATTAAGAA
>NC_068990.1:15694348-15701046 GCF_001194135.2 Octopus bimaculoides
TTGTCTCAATTGAAATTAATAGGAAATTATAAAAAAAAACATTGAAATTAAGAACATCTTTACAAATTATACATTTTATTTGGAGGAGAAAAAAAAAAGTAAAAATTCAAACCATGTTCTCTCAACATTTAACACTAAAGTTCTATTAGGATTCCAAAAAGCATTTGTTGCCAAGCACTTTCAACTGACTGCTTTGTTGTAGGGTGTTATCTAGCAACATTTCACCAACTAACTGCTTTAGTTCAACCACCATCTGCAAGCATGTAAGATAGACATTCTTTCATTGAAAGAAAATTTTGGGTTTTTTATTATTTTGATATCAAACGAGTTTTATTTATTTATTTTTTATTTTATTTTTTTTTTAATCTTATCTTTACATATCAAAATTTTTCAAGAGGGGGAAAAAAATTCTGCCAATAATTGGGCTGATAGATTGCATTGAAAATTCAAGTTGTAATACAAATATTATGGTTGTTACAAAAGGACTAAGTCCTTCCTTTGTGTAGCACTAGTACCAAACAACTGCAGACAATAGAGATTGCTAATGGGAGAGCACAAGTCACATAAAATTCCTGTATGGTGTGGTAGAAACAAGTTTGTACAGCTGTAAACTATGCAAGATATATACTTGATAGCTATAAGCTACACCAGATATATAATATATTTGTATAGCTATAAGCAACAGAACATTTAAAAACTAAAGCAGAGAATTAATTACTTTGCAAAAAAACTAAATAAATGTATTCATTGTCACCATCGTTTATGTCCATTTTCCATGCTGACATGGGGCTGGACAGTCCGATATGGAGCTGGCCAGCAGGGAGTTGTCTAGACGCATTTGTCTATTGTGGCATGGTTTCTAATGGCTGGACACCCTTCCTAAGGCCAACACTTAACAATGTGCTGGGTCCTTTTTATGTACCACTGTTAAGTGGTAGTTATGCAGCATCAGCACAGGTGATTTTTATATGAAACCAGCCCAGATGTGTGGAAAACATCAATTTTACTTAGCTTGACACACATACAGGATTATCCTTTCAGGTGCTGGTGCTGCATAAGTATATATACATATACACACACATATATGTGGCTGGTACAAAGTTCCAGCTAGGCAGAGGATGACATGGTGGTGGAACGAGGTAGACAGTGCTATAAAAGCAATGAGACTTCTTATATATATATATACACGTGTAGATACATATACATACACACATGTATAGATATATACATATATATACATGTATAGATAGATATATATATATGTGTGTGTGTGTGTTTGTTAATATTTAGCAGAAATAAACTGGGCAGGCAATGTGATGGGTGACAACTGCAGATGATAGTAAATAAGCAGCAAATATTGGCAGAAATGCAGAAAATGTACAAACAGGTAAGTTCACTGTCTTGGGTAACCATAGTAATGCCTTTAATTTGAAAATAAATGAAGGCCAAGAGTTGTGAACCTCCTTTGAAGAAAAACAAATAATAATAATAATGTTCTTATGTGATGTGACAGAGACAAAATATTGAAAAAAAAATTGTCAGTTTGCAATAAATATTTATTTCAGTTCATTTGTGTGAAATCTACCACAAACAGAAATTATTTAACACCACGGAGCTCAGGCAGGAGTGGGGGGGGGGATATTAGCCAGAGAATATACATACAATAATGTATAATATCCTTCTATGCAGAATCTGTTGGAATTATTTAAAAAGCAAAAAAAAAAAAGCATAAAAAAAAAGTAGCAATCACCACGGAATAATTTTTTGTGCAGGTTTTATTATTTTCGGTAAGTTTAGTTAATTTGAGACTTTATATATACATATACACACACACATATATATATATATATAGAGAGAGAGAGAGAGAGGTAAGGCTGAAAGTTTGATGTGGTCCATAAACCATCAGATTGTATATCAAACAGGTTGAGTAGGCAACGTGATGCTGGATGAGAAGCTTAAAGTAGCCTATATTTTTGTTATAATAATAACTCTATTGAAATATCATATTGGTAAATAGTGTTGCAGGATGGCATGGATGAAACAGTGAAGTAGTTTCTCTACAGGGGGAACCTCAATGAGATGTCTTACTGAACACACAGCTAATGACACATTCCCTCTGACATTGCTGCAACTATTGCTTCTTTTAGTTGCTAACTTCATGGTACTCACAACAAAGCTATTTGGTTGCAGTCCTCCGGTTCTTCATTGTTTTACTAAAATTTTCTTCTTCTTGCATTTCTCTTCGAAAATTGCTAAGTTTTTCTGAAATCAAACACAATATTCTGTTAGCAGAATCAATGTACATTTAAAAACAAAAATTAATTATTTCCCACCCCTTTCTCTCACAATGTCTCTCCCATCATAGTCTTGCTACCTTTACCCACCCACCCATTCTGGTTCTTTGCTGTTATTACTCACTCTCCCATTCACCTTCTCAGTCACATTGCTTTGGGTTAAAAATAACATGTCTCAGAGTGGTGAGGAACCTTTTACTCTTACAGTGGACAAAGCAATCCCTCTCGCCTTAATACCATAATATAATGCATCAAGTACTTTCTGTAAAGTGGTTAGCAAATGGGCTAAAGATGTGTACAGTGATGCAGTCCCTTTAGTCTTTATCTTGTCAAGGACATTAACAACCTCTCTAGCGCTGGTGGCATGATGCATTTACATTCACCATTTAATTTCCATGCTTCCATGGAATTTGTTGAGACAGATTTTCTAGCTAGATGCTCTCCCTGTTGCCAACTCTCACCCACTTCCAGTGACAATTTTCCTATTCTGCAGTAGTAGTCCCCTCATCTGGTATTGTACATGCTGCAACACCTTCTCCAGCAGCAACCTGGTGTGCTCAGCTGCCAGCCCTGTCTTCATTGCTTGTCAAACCAAGACAGAAAAATTGTCAAAGTATCAGCTACTCTGACAGATTTGTGACTGAGCCTGTGGCAATGGAGACCCCTCCCCCCCCAACTTTCTTGTGTGTCACCTCACCCCTACCCAACTACATCTCTGCTCACTGCTAGTGAAGCAGAAACAGCTATTCCCATGCATGAGCCCTGTCAGTTGGAGTGGCCATTCCAGTGCATTACCCCTGCCATCCTCTGGAGCAACACACTTTCCATTTTGTCTGTTGGGACAAAAGTCATATGTCTCATAAATATAATGTCTATAAGGACAAATTTTGGAAATCATTTATACCTTGTGGTGCTTCCAACACTGAAGCGAATAGAAGTAGAGTATTTTCCCATGACCATACATGCTTTAATAAAAGATTTGAAGCAAAGGAAACCATTTGTATAATGATAGTGATGCTGGTTTACAACAATTGTGAAACACCAAGTCATGGAGACAAACACACAGAATGAGTTTTCTGTTTGCATCTGCCAAATCTACTCACAAGGTTTTTTGGTTGGCCCAGTTACATAGACAAAGCCACTTACACAAAGTGCCACACAGAGGGACTGAACTGACTACCAAGTGGCTGAGAAGCAAATTTAACCACACAGCCATGTTTATATATGGAACATGGGTGTTAAATGGGTTTTTTTTTTGTTTTGTTTCAGTCATTAGACTGCAGTCATGCTGGGGCACCACCTTGAACTTTTTAGTCAAATGAATTGACACCAAATCTTTTTTTTTAAAGCCCAGTACTTATTCTATTGGTCTCTTTTGCTGAACTGTTAAGTTAGGGATGTAAACATGCCAACACCAGTTGTCAAGCAGCTGTGGTGGAGGACAAACAGAAACAAAGACACTTCCTTCAGTTTCCATCGACCAAACCCACTCACAGGGCTTTGGTCAGCCCAAGGCAATAGAAGAGGTGCCACACTGTGGGACTGAACCCATAATCACGAAACTGAGAAGCAAGGATTCTCTCAGTTTCCATCTACCAAATCCACTCAAAAGGCTTTGGTCAGCTATGGGCTACAATTTCATAAATCACTTTAACAGTAAATGAATTTTTAGTACCGCCTGACTGGCTCCCGTAGGATTTTCGAGTGAGATCGTTGCCATTTCGAGCGTGGCCGTTTTCGTGCGGGTGACACGTAAAAGCACCCACTACACTCTCTGAGTGGTTGGCGTTAGGAAGGGCATCCAGCTGTAGAAACTCTGCCAAATTAGATTGGAGCCTGGTGTTGCCATCCGGTTTCACCAGTCCTCAGTCAAATCGTCCAACCCATGCTAGCATGGAAAGCGGACGTTAAACGATGATGATGATTCAGAAAATGACTCTCCCAGCAAATACTTAAGAGATATTAATGAGTTGATGATTGTTGATAATACAAAAGTGAACTGGAAGAATTAGCCAAGACATGAACCAGAAAAATAAACAACTATTTTATTTGAGGTTCATGCTTTCCTTTAATTTTAAGACCCGTAATCAATTTGTGAATATTCTCAACAAAGTCATTGAAATATTTTTTGGGTAGAAATTGAAAGAAACTTACCATGAAAGGATTTTAGTTTACTGAGCTGTTTAATGAGAAGAGCATCCAGTGATCTTGTGTATTCTGAAAGGGAGAGAGAAAAAAAAAATTTCAATTGAATAATAATAATTTATAGAGATGTATTTGTATAGCAAATAACCTGATTTTGGTTCGTCTGAGATTATAGCAAAAAAACATTTACCCAGGGTGCCATGCAGTGGGATTGAACCCCAGATCAGGTGATTGGGAAGCAAACTTCTTAACCACACACCCATGTTCTGTGCTTGTTATTCACAACGTTTACCTCCCTTCGTTCACTAAGTACTGCCTACATTCAAACAGGTAAATAAGGTTGGTTATGCAAGGTGAAAGAAACTTCTGCACAGTGACTAAGTAAAGAATAATCTAAGTTGTTCTAATGTCTGACATATTTTCCAAATCTCAAAAGGAAAATTTCTTAGAAATAAACTTTAGCAAATACTGAAATTAAAGAAGATAGATACAAAAAATACATCTATCCTCATTTATCTTGGAAGTCTGGTTCCTCAAAATCAGTGATAAACGAATTGTAAATGAATCAAAGAGTAGATTCACTGACACCAAATCTGTAGCCCATAGTAACCAAATTGTCAAATTCAAGTTGGAGAGTCATGGCGAAATTAGTTATTTCAAATATCTGCCCTCGAGTCACTTTTGTAACAGAAGTTATTTTCCAATATCTTGGTTATTTTCAAAGTTATAACATACAGGTACTAATGCATTTTATGTCTGGACCGTTAACTATGTATCTAATGTGTATCTTGACAGTTTTACACAACTGTCAAGGGACCTGTGTTAGAAATAACACAAATATCCCTCAAATCACACTTTTTTTTTCTTTTTTACAAAAAGTACTGGAAGACGACTGCGCTGGTATGAATGTGGACAGCTGTGTGAGGAAGTGTGCCACTCCCTAACTGTGGAAAGAACCTTTTGAAGAAGTAACCCCAGGAAGACATGGGATGAGGTGGTGAAGCATGACCTTCAAACATTGGGCCTCACAGATGCAATGACATTTGGAGATATGCTGTGACTGAGAAGACCCGGCAACTAAAGTGAGATTACAGCCATGGCCGATGCCAGTGTTGCATGTCCGGCCCATTTAAGAGTACCCAAGTGATATGATATGCTTGAGAAGACCTGTTGAGTCAAGTAAAACCAAAACCAAAATCGTAGTTGTGGCCAGTGCCCCGACTGGCTCGCAAAATGCATTATCCAAACGTGGTTGAAACCAGTGTCTCCTGACTGGCTCCCATGCTGGTGGCATGTAAAAAAAAACACCATCCAAACATGGTCGATGCCAGGTCTGCCTGACTGGTTCCTGTGCTGGTGGTACATAAAAAGCACCACCCGAACATGGCCAATGCTAGTAGCCCCCAACTGGCTCCCATGTCAGTGGCACATAAAAAGCACTATCCAAACATGATCGATGCGAGGCCCACCTGACTCGCTCCTGTGCCAGTGGCATGTAAAAAGCATCCACTACACTGTTGGAGTGGTTGACGTTAGGAAGGGCATCCAGCTGTAGAAAAATGGCCAGATCAGGTTGGAGCCTGGTGTAGTCGCTGGCTTTCCAGACCTCAGTCAAACCGTCCAACTCATGCCAGCTTGGAAAATGGACGTTAAATGATGATGAAAGAATGTAGCTCAAGACACATATCTGGAAAGGAAAGAGTCAGGTTGGTTATAGTTTGACATGTGGATATATATGTGTGTGTGTGAATATACATATATATGTGTGTGTGTCATCATCATTTAACATCCATTTTCCATGCTAGCAATAGGTTCGGCTTTAGATACCATACCAAAACAGACAATATAGCCCGGCACAGCTCCCAACCTTGCCAACTCCTGTCAAACCATCCAACCCTTACCAGCATGGAAAGACGGCCATTAAATGATGCATATATGAATAAATATGTGGTGTATGAATTACAGGTCTGCTGCAAGGAATCATTGCAAGTCTGCTAGAATTTAAGGGAAAGATTAACAGAAATAATATTTTTCATAGGCAAAGTTTTTTGTGGATACAACAACAACAAATAATTACCTTCCACATCATAATCAACTTCCTCTGTCATCTTCATTAATTTTCGGTTATCAATTAAGAACTTTTGAGTATGCTGAAAGAAAATTGAAAAATGTTCTTTCGTTAGGAATTACTTAGTTATCAGTATTTCGTTAATGGTGTAGTGAGAGGAGAAAGCAGTGTCAATAACAAACACCCACACA
>NC_068990.1:15701297-15706004 GCF_001194135.2 Octopus bimaculoides
TATATATATATATATATATATATATATATATATATATATATGTGCTTGAGAAGACCTGTTGAGTCAAGTAAAACCAATATTGTAGTTGTGGCCAGTTCCACCTGACTGGCTTCTGTGCCAGTGGCATGTAAAAAGCACCATCCGAATGTGGTCGATGACAGGTCTGCTTCACTGGTTCCTGTGCCTGTGGCACGTAAAAAGCATCAACCAAACGTGGCTGATGCCAGTACCCCCAGACTGGCTCCGTGATGGTGGCATGTAAAAAGAATCAACCGAATATGGTCGATGGCAGTACCCACTGACACACACACATATACACATGTAAATACATTTGCACACATACATAAAAAACACAAATATAGGAATAAACACACATATATACACACACACACACACACACACACGTTTATGTATATGGTAAATGCACATACAAGTTATATTATTGCTATGGAGTTCCGTTGCTCTTTCAACAATACTCACATCAAAAACATTTTTCTGTTCATCAAGAAGTTCCTCTTCCATATCTTGCATGTGGTTAATAACTTCATGGAATGTCAACAATTCATCTGTCACCTCATCCTGTCACAAATAATAATAATAATAATGATGATAATAATGGTTTCAAATTTTGGTACAAGGCCAGCAAGTTAGAAGGAGAGGATAAGTTGATTACATCGACCCCATTACTCCACTGGTACTTATTTTATTGACTATGAAAGGATGAAAGGCAAAATTGACCTTGGCAAAATTTGAACTCGGAACTTAAAGGCAGGAGAAATACCACTTAACATGTTGTCCAGTATGCTAAAAGTTCTGTCAGTTCACCACCTTATGTGGTACTGGTACCACTAAAATGTATCCTGTACCCAATGTGGTTGGCAAATGAATGAGGAGTGCACAGGGTACCGCAATAAAAAAAAATTTTTAAATCACCCAGCATACTCAGTGAAGTGGGTAGTGATAGGAAGGGTATCCAGCTACAGAAACCACGTGGTGGTATTCACTCAGTGTGGGTTGAGCCAGTTACGACCAACAAGCCATGTTCAGAGTTTGAGTGGAAATACAAGTTCACGTGTGGTCCCTGGTCCCATGTATACACACTTTAGGATAGTGCGATCTGTAGCAGCTCATTTTGCCACTGACTGTTGACCAATACAGAGAATTCGCTGCCCAAGTCACCACGGATTACCAGAGCAGACATAGCCTGGATTTGAAGCAGGTTCTAGAGACATACTTTAACAAAAGCTAAGGGGTGCCTCACTCCCCATGGTCTTCCAGCATGTCGGACACCAACCTGGAATTCTGAGGGCCTGCGCTATAGAAGCAATAGCTCCCAATAAAAAATGACCTAGACTGTAATGACCCATCCAACCCATGACAGCATAGAAAGCAGACACAAAATGATGATGAAAACAGGAAAAAAACCAAGTCCATCATCCTTTTTGTTTAGGTTTGATTTTAACAAAGTATGTTAAAAGCATAAGGTGTTTTAGCCAAAGTTGATTTACTCTTTCAATCAACCAAATTTCAAGTAATTTTGAAAATAATGAAAACTGTCAATATTAAATTGGTGTTTTGAATATCAATTATGAAAAAGGTTTTAAGATCACTTTAAGACAGGAAGTTTGTATTATAGAATCAGGGCTGGTCTCAGGCTCGTTGGTATCCAAAGAAATAATATTTCAAAATGGTGATGTTCTTCCATTTGAAAAAAAGAGATGTATTTATGATATTTTAGAGAATTAACAAAATGCATATTCTATCTGACCCATACAACTTACGTTTGAGGTTTTTAATAAAGCTAAATCACTGTTCTGTGGAGACATCGTTCCAATATGAGTCGGGGTTTCAACTATTTCCAACGTTTTCGTACCTTCAGAACCTCCTCCAGGACCAAGTTCTTTTACTCTAAGAAAGAGGAAAAAAAAAAGCCAAAATCAATAATAATAATGACAACAGTAATCAACTGAAAATGTAGCATTTAAATTTAACCAATTTGAAAAATACTAAAAGATATCAATGATATCCCATGCCAACCCCCTACAAAGTGGTTGGCATTAGGAAAGGCATCCAGCCACAGAAAGCATGCTAAAATAGAGACAGCATGTACACAGTTGCTTAACCTGCTAAAATTAGCTACCAAACCTCCCTAAAAATCACACCCTAATGTTTTAATATGGGAAATACACTAGATGATGTAATTTCCCAGAAAACAAAAACCAAAGTTTGATCATAGCATGGAATGACTGCTCTAACTGGACATTCTTAGCACTAAACAACATCTGTCTGAAGAACCACTATATGATAGTGCCATATTCTGAATATCACTAGAATATCTCCTGTAGTCTGATCATTAGTGCACACTTTTTTTTTGAATGATGAAAATCCTGCAACTGGTACCATGGAACACTACTACTTGTTTCATGGTTGAGTGGTCAGCAACTATACTGCCTCCCTATCCCCCACTTGGCTTGCTGGGTGAGGGAGGGGGGGATTATGAACACTCTGCAGGACTAAAAACAAGACCTGTCAAAGGATGGATGAATTCAACTGACCCATGAGTGGTGTCTTGTTGGCAAGCCATACAGCTGGTCCAAGACCATAGCCACAAAAACTCTAATGAAAGACATACTTATTTCTTTATTGCTCACAGAGGGCTAAACATAGAGGGGACAAACAAGGACAGACAAAGGGATTAAGTCAATTACATTGTTCCCCAGTGCATAACTGGTACTTATTTAATTGACCTCGGCGGAATTTGAACTCAGAGTGTAATGGCAGACGAAATACCGCTAGGCATTTTGCCCGGTGTGCTAACGATTCTGCTCTCAGATAGCATTGATATCCCATGAGTGATGCAGTATAGAGCAAAAAGATGGTGAAAATAACTTCCTCTGACACCCCCAGATAGTGACAATACAGTCCTTAGTTAATACACAGTTAATCTGAGACAACAGATCGGTGAGTTGAGTTTATTCATTTAAAAGACTTGAGTAGCAGAGGTCTGCTCCACTGAAGCAGACTTAAATCTACATAATTCCAAAGCAAAAGTTAAATAAATGGAACCAGTTCAATTGAAACAGAATTCTCATTGGTAGATTCTCAAGATAAAAATATTAATTCAGCCAAGCATAGTGTGTGGGTCGACATTTGTGGTTTCAGGATCAGCCCCACTGCATGACACCTTGGGCAAGTGTCTTCTATTATATCTAACCAAAGCATTTTGAGTGGAGTTGAAAGACAGAAACAAAAAAAAGCAGATGGAAATGCGCGCGCAAGCTCTGTGGCATCAAGTGATGGTTGTAAATGATTGAAACAAGCAATGTTGTTCATTTCTTGTCTTCTATGTCTGGTCAAAGAGAAATATTACCTTGCTCGGAAACAAGTGGGGGAAGGGTCTCTGGCCATAGAAAATCTGCTTCAAAGAATTTTAACATTTGGATGTTAAAACCATGATTGTGTGTGTGTGTGTAATGTAAACATATGAAATTGATGTTACATTAAAAAATACACTAAAACACACAGAACAATGAAAAACTAACAACATCAATGTAATATATACACACATATACATACCTATCAGCATAGCGTAAAGTATTTAATGTATGTTCACAGCAATTCATACCAGGTGATATCATGGCAATCTGAAACAAATTTACAGACAAAACTTGATTGCAAAGTACACAGGATTAGCGATGAAATAAAATATACTGTATTGGCTCATATTGTATTTGCATAGAAGTCAAACTCCCAGAGTTCGTATGGCAGCAAAGTTGGTAAAGATTTGATAGCCTCATGAACAAGCTACATCCCTTAGATTTTAGTTTCAAAGTTATGCAGAGAAAGTGCGACAAATACACAGGTTAGTATACACTGAGAGAGAGAGAGAGAAAGAGAGTAATTAAAGTGGTGAAAAACTACCATTATGTTATGGTGATTGGTTTATCACAATCCAATAAGATGGCACATACAATTCTTAACCGGACTGGTTATATTTCAACTTACTTAGATTTGTTGGCAAGTATGTTTAGCCTTACTCATCCATCAGTAATATAGAAGAGGATGGAATTATTTACAACGGTCATCAAATGCCGAAACGAACACTAATGTTGTGGCATAAATTGGACAACAGAATAGAAGGAGGGAGAGTAAATACTGTACAATTCCTGGCAGTGCGATTCGTATAAATCTTTGATTCAACTGCACTGAATACACCATGATAGTATTAGATAATGTAAAATGTAGTGGAAGAGAAATACATTATGTTATCTTGTGGCTGTTTGTGTCAATAGAAAAGGTTAAAAAGAAATACTTACCATACATGTCTTTGATTTATCACCAGTGAAAGAGTCTCTCAGAACCTGTGTTAACTTGCTGGCCCTAAATGGCAAATGAGCCCCTTTACGTCCAAGAGCACGTATACATTCCTTGAAAATTATAAAAAGACAAAGAAATAAAGAGATTTTTCAATACATATATATGCACATATGCATACAATTTATACACACATACATCAGAATGTATTACACAGTTTTCACAGATAATAAACCCAAACAATAAAACAGACCTTACTTTGAAATTGTTAATTTGAAATACTGGTTATACAGAAATTTTAATTACAATTATTATAATTATTTGTTTATGTTTATATAGTTTATGTTTATATAGCATCGACCATGTTCAGATGGTGCTTTTTACGTGCCGCTG
>NC_068990.1:15706043-15713585 GCF_001194135.2 Octopus bimaculoides
AAGCGCTGGTTTCAAATTTTGGCACAAGGCCAGCAATTTCAAGGGAGGGGATATATCGATTGCAATCACCCCAGCATTCAGCTGGTACTTATTCTATCAACTCTGAAAGGATGAGAGGCAAAGTTGACCTCGGCAGAATTTGAACTCAGAACGTAAAGACAAATGGAATGCCACTAAGCATTTTGCCAAGTGTGCAAATGATTCTGCCAGTTCGCCTAAATACTGAAGTGTTTTAAGTAGAGGGTACACTCTAATCCTATCATAGATAATCTCATAAATGTCAGTGGCTCGATAAAATTGCACCTGGCCCATGATGCAAGTAGTTGGTGATAGGCTGAATGTCTACCTAGATGTAAAAACTACAGCATACACACGACTGGTTTTCTCTCTTGCAGTGTCTGCTAGATGATAAAGGGTCATGGTGAGATGCTATCTCATCCAACCCATGGAAAAACAAAGGATGAAGATGATAATGTTACATATTTGTCTGTCTATACATGTACAGGTGCAGCTCTGTACATCAAAAGTCAGCATTGCCAGTCAATAAACAGATCAATGAAATAAGTACTAGATTCAAGTAAATAACGAGGTTGATATGATTGCCTAAAAACTCTTAAAGGAGTAGGGGGTCTTGACAATGCCACATTCTAAGGGGAGAAACCAATAAGGGAAAATATCAACTTACTAAACATAAATCCATTGTTGTTATTAGTAAATACGTCAATATGCAGCAACAACAAGCATTGTAGAAAAAAGAATGTAAAGTTACCTTCAATGCTAACATCAACTTAGGATGATATGTCTAAAACCCTTAAAGGGTTACCCTAGCATGGCCACACTTCAGTACTTACTAATGTAAATCCATTATTATTATTATTATTATTATTATTAGGAATGTATATAATACAGAGCAGCATAACTTCTACAGAAATAAGTATGTAGAATTACCTTTAATGCTAACAAACTTTTATTTATTTCTGCTCCTTCCATTCTGGTTTGTCTGTCAGAGCTAGAAGTGTCAGCACCTCTCTCATTTCCTGAAAAAAGATAATAAATAATTAAAACATAAGTATTACAGTGTCTCAACATTCAGGTGTTCAGACAGTTTCTAACTAAATGTGAAATTTGATGCAGCTCAGTATCACTTGTATGATGGGGACAATCATTTATAATGGTTAAGAGATGTGAAGATAAGGAGACACAAACACACACATGTGAATGTATGCACGTGTGTGTGTGTATGCCTAAGTTTTAATCTTTAACAGATTATCACCAAATTACATTCATTATTCTTGGAGATTTTTCCATGTTTGTATGAAGGGGACGGTATATTTAGTTGTATAGTATCACCATCATCATCTGCAAACCCCCAATAAGGTCCCAAAATAACTGAAGTGAGTCACCAGGTCCCATTCGTCCCCCAATTCTTGATTCAATGCTGGGACTATTTCATTTTAATCCTTTAGCATTTAAACTGGCCCAAATATTCTTACTCTTAAATTCAAACCAGATCCAGTCTATCACACCTATCCTACAATGTCATTGTAAAAGTAAACAATCACATCTTCGAAATCTCAAAGCTATGAGATAATGCATAATCAATTCAAAAATTTTAATAAACTGAATGCTAAAGGGTTAAAACATTTGTATAAATTTTCTTCTACACAAACCAACAATGGGGCCTTTGCATGGCCACTCAACCTGTTCAAAATAACAATCAAATCGCCATCAAGGCACACATTACTGTCTTAAAGAACGCATTAAATAACATAGTCCTAGGTATATTATGTACGAAGGAAAGATGGGCTGACTTTTGATCATAGGTGTGTTTGATCTGAACTGACCCGGGATTAAAAAACAACTTCCTGTTCTTTAATCATCAAAAGTTTTATTTCTAAAACTTATCAGCCCCAGGCACTAGAACCCTGGCTAACAATCAATAGAAATCATTGTTATCAGACATCAAGCTGAGTGTTTACAGCTGTTCCAGTGACACAAAAAGTTATGGAACATTCTAAAATAACTAAGATAACATTCACACACACAAACCAAAATGGTAAATTAATTTAGATATGTAGACGACTGAGAACTAGATGTTAATTTTGTATCTTCCAACAACTGAAAACTCCTAATCTAAAGAGATCAGGTTTAAAAAAACTGCCACGTACCTGCTAAATCAATTAATGAAAATTTCCCATAAAGTTCTTTAGATCTGGAGAAAATAAAAACAAAATAAGATATATTTGGCATTTGTATATGGAGGAGAAACACAAATGGAACAAACATAATGAAAGAACCAAAACACAATAAGTGAATTTCTTATGAAATACAATTATTTCATATAGAGAAAAACAACCTGTTTTAAATCTCTAAGCGAGAGATATACAGTAACAGTACAGAATAGTAAAGCTTATTTGCTAACAGAATGTGGCAGTCATGTAGTAACAGCAACATCATCCTTTATAGGTCCACCACATTCAGTTGACAAATAAACTTTACTACAATTATTTCAATTCATTTCAAAAACAATCAGAAACTTGGACAGATTTCTTAAAAGAACAAACGTTATTAATTTTAAGTTGGTGTTTAGAACATAAAAGTTTCTTTCACAAAATTATGACTGATGGTTTTAATTGAAATTGCAACATTAAAAAATAAGTAAAATTTACAAAAAAAAAAAAGAAAAGAAAAGTAGCCACAGAAGTGTTGATATTAAATAAGTGAATCCAGTTAATATCTCATTATTTTAATGTCCAGATTCTATGCTTGCATGGGTCAGTCAAGTCAGACCTCTACAGCTGAATAGATTTTCTGTCGCCAATCCGCACTTGTTTCCAAGCAAGATAATATTCCCCATGACCAGACATATATCCATGGAAAATAGTAAACAATGACACTGCTAGGTGTCAAGGCATACACTCAAGGACAAGAGGGTGAGTAGAACATTGATGTCGATATACTCAAACATGTTGAATGTAAAATATATGTTTGAATTGTCACAAATCAAAGAATGGTAGAGAACTTGAAAAGCTTCAGTTGCAGATATAATTTACAAATTCTTAATGCAACAACCACAGCCATCATCACCATTCAAACATCTATTTTCCATACTTGCATGGGTAGACAAGAGTATGTTGTGGAAGCGTTTTCTGCTACTGGATGCCTTTCCTGTCACCAACCATCATCTGTTTCCAAATAAGATAATATTTCCTCATGGTTGGATAAGATTGGAAACAAAAGACACTGCTAGTGTGGTGGTTAGACTTGTTTACAACTATCACACAATGCAAAGGTGTCATGCAGTGGGACTGAACCCAAACCACAGGGTTGGGAAGTAAACTTCTTAACCCCACAGCCATGTCTGCACTTATTTCTATGGATTTAATAATCACAGCAATATTTTATTTGATAAAATAAAAATGTAAAATAAAATAATTTAATTTCTTTAAACAGAGACAAAATATTAGCATATAACAGCATTTGAATTTGTAAAAGATTGAGTTACCTGCGACGGAGTATTATCTGAAAGACAGCATGTGACCGAGAAGAGTGCTGGTTGGCAGCAGTCTGACCAGAAGTTCTAGAAATATAGAAATTTAAAATATTAGATGATTTAATCAGAGAAAAATATCACTTGCATATATTAATATACAATAATGAGTGCATTATGTGGGTTGGACAGGTATGCAAATGTGAATATTTGGACAAATCTTTGGAGGAAATATTTTGTAGCAGGCCAGTAAGCAACTCTCAATATAATAGCATAATACTGGTGGTTACTCTTATTTCTTGAGGCAGGCCCTGCCCAAAACATGACAACATGATCTTAATACAACACAAAGTTATTTTATGAATGCAAGTCAACTAAAATTACCATATTTGTTGCTATGTTTTTGTTGAAAAACTTTCAATTTATTTTGAAAGTAATGAAGAATTTAATAAGATATAAATGCTTTACTAACCCTTTGGCATTCAGATTATTGTCAAATGTAATGCTTATTTATTCACATTGTTTTGGATTAATCTGAATAATCTCATAGATTCAAAATTTCAATGATGTTAAAGTTTCTATTTAGAATGACATTGTAAGGTAGGTGTAAGAGGCCAGATTTGATTGGTTTAAACATAAAACAGGTAGAATATTTTGACCAGATATAGCCAGTTTAAATGGTAACAGGTTAAGATGGTATTTAGAACATAAACCCACATGAAATTTTAATGGAATATTTCAATTTAGATCACTTGAAAACAAAAAGACAGTGAGTGAGAAACCATGAAACAGAATATATTTCTTACTGGTCATGGTGACAGCTACAACATTTGTAACAAGTACCAAAAAGACACTTTCAACAAGTCCTCAAAGTAACACAGAATAAGTGGAACCTTCCTTGAAAAGCAGGCAGGGCATCAAACTGTAAAACACTGCCATTTGCCCGACCCTTACTAGCTTAAAAAAACAAAAGGAGAAAAAAAATGATAAACATTTAAAGGGCTTCTGCACAGTTTCTGCCTAACAAATTTCACACTCAAGTATTTGGCTAACTCGAGGTTACAGTAGAAAACGCTTGTCCAAGATGCCACTCAATGAGGTCACAGTTGGAGATATAGAAATTATAAAGAGAATTTAAGCCCAAAGCAACAGCTGGAATGGCTTATTACCAATACAAACTGCTCATCTGGAACACAAGACACATAAGTAACAAGTAACATACAGTTCTACATGAAGAGAATTTAAGCACACAGCCATAGATGGAATAGTTTATTATGAACACTGCTTCTCATCTGGAACACAATAGTTTTATAATCAGTTGATCTTACCTAACAGCATTACCATGTTGTATAAGTTTCAACACATCATCAACATTTTCAACTTGATTTTCTTGTAATTTCACTATATTCACTTGACCTTTTTGATCTTCCAACACTCGTAGTTTCACTTTTTTGTTTAACAAGTCAAATACCTGAAGTAAATGTGGGGAAAAAAAAAATGTTTCTTTTTAATATAAAAACTCCCATCAAGTAAATAAAACGAGACAGTTTCTACATAGCAACAACCTTCTTAAACTGTGACAGAAAATCGAGAAAAATAAAACAAAATATAACTCCTTGTTTGAATGTGTGCATTAAGTAGATAGTCAATGTTTGGTGTGGGGATAAGAGTAACATAATTAGTAGATTGACAGGAAGTGGGACTCATAGGAAGTCAGTAACACTTCGGAAGGAAGAGCTTCTTTAGAAAAGTGTGTGTGCATGTGTGTTTATATACACACACAGTGCGTGTGATGAGAAGTTCTTAGGAAGATTAATTTTTGATGAGAAATGAACAAACATTAAATAAATATTAACCAAAAAATTGACCGATATTTGTGCGAAGGAAAAAAAACTGAGATGCATTTTCTTTTTCTATTTAATGTTTTAATTATTTTTTTTTTACCCTCTTATTTCAAGGTTCCCACAAATTTTACCATTAATATGGATTAGCTATTTGGTTAATAAGTTCATTTCCCAACCATACGGCTTCAGGTTCAGTCCCACTGTGTGACACCTTGAGCAAGTGCTATCTATTACAGCCTTGGGCTAACCAAAGTGGATTCCAAGAACGAAAACTGAAAGAAGCCCATCATGTATATGTGTGTGTAAGTGTGTACTCTAGTCTTGACATAGCGCAATTCATTTCCAATATTCTGTAAGAATGTGTCTGGCCATGGATAAATATTACTTTACTAGAAACAGGTGAGGACCGGCAACAAGAAGGACATACAGCCATAGAAGATCTGCCTCAATGAACTATCCAACCCATGCAAGCATGGAGAAAGTGGATGTTAAAACGAGTGGGGAATGACTGAGACAAGTGAAATATGAAACTCCTTAAAAACACAACACAGCTAACAATTAAAAGAAATCATTTAATGCCCACTTTTCCATGCTTGCATGGGTCAGATGGAATTCATTGTACTAGATTTTCTATGGTTGGATGCCTCTCCTGTCACCAAACTTCTGTTTCCAAGTAAGGTAATATTTCCCGTTGGATAAATGTGTTTTCATGGAAAACTAGAAATGAAGCAAGAGACTGCTAGTATGATGGTGGCAGCTGTTTACAATTATTACATGATGTCAAGACAAAGGGACAAACACATACAAATGCGTGTGCACACACAAGTTTTTCGTCACTTTCCATGGAAAAAAAGATCCACTCATGAGTCTTTGGTCAGCTCAGAGCTATAGTAGAAGACACTTGCCCAAAATGCCATACGGTGGGATTGAACCTAAAACCGTATGGTGTAGGAGTGAACTTATTAACCACGTAGCCATGTCTGTGCCAAATAGCTTTTTTTTTGGGGGGGGGGGGGCTTCAGGTCAATAAATGAGAGCCTTAATTAGTTTAAACTATTTGGCTCTCTCTCA
Source organism: Octopus bimaculoides (assembly GCF_001194135.2). Lineage (NCBI taxonomy): Eukaryota > Metazoa > Mollusca > Cephalopoda > Octopoda > Octopodidae > Octopus > Octopus bimaculoides. The sequence continues at coordinate 15,712,449 of NC_068990.1, forward strand.
CCCTAAGAGCTAATAAGACAGAAAAGAAAAGAAAACAATAAAGAAAACAAAACTGGTCATTGAAGAATATGTTGTAACAATAAAGCAAATAAGAAAAGAAATTTTGTTTAGCATCGAAAAATGTTAAGTGAGAAAGTGAGACTCACCTTTCCACTATAAATTTCAAAATAACTTGCACTCACAGTAAGATCAAATTTTTTATAACGAGAATGGAGTAATTTAAAGACATCTTTTGCTGTAACAAACAGAAGTTTTTAATTAATCCAATTTGCCTAAAACTGTGCAACTGTGAATATAGAAGTAGAATGGTAAGATTAAATTCTATCTAAATAATGCTTTAACCCTTTCGTTACTGTATATATTTTGAGATGTTCTGTGTTTCTTTCAATTACTTTAAATATAACAAAGAATTTAGTAAAATAACTTAGTTATCATTCAGCTAGTGTTAGGAACATAAATTGTGACTAAGGTTTGGTGGAAGATTTTAATTCAAAACTTATGAAAACCAGACATTTGTACTCACAGCCAGTTTCAGCCGGGTTGGTAACGAAAGGTTAAGTTACAAAAGTCAGATAAATTGACTAAAGAACTCTAGCAAACTTAATTACAAATTACATAAAACAGATCATTTAAATAGTTAACTTGGATTTCTTTAATCAGCGTGATTGTTGCCAAGGCCACTGACTGGCTCCTGTGCCAGTAGCACGTAAAAAAAAGTACCGTTCGAGCGTGGTCATTGCCAGTGCCACTGAACTGGCTCCTGTGCAGGTGGCATGTAAAAAGCACCATTTGAACGTGGCCAATGCTAGTACCGCCTGACTGGCTCTCATGCCAGTGGCACGTAAAGGCACCCACTACACACTCGGAGTGGTTGGCGTTAGGAAGGGCATCCAGCTGTAGAAACTTTGCCAGATCAGATTGGAGACTGGTGCAGCCTTCTGGCTCGCCAGCCCTCAGTCAAACCATCCAACCCATGCCAGCATGGAAAGCAGACGTTAAACGATGATGATGATGATGATTTTGGTACCAACCTACTTGAGACTACCCCCTAGTTCTAAAATACAATTTTCGTTTTATGTTAATTTGTTCCAGACACCAGCTTAACAATGACAACATTATTTTACTAAATTCATTATT
>NC_068990.1:15713595-15730219 GCF_001194135.2 Octopus bimaculoides
TTGAGACCATTCTCTGGTTCTGATACAAATTTTGATTTAAAGTGATCTAAATTAAAATCTTCCGCAAAAATTCCATGTTAAAATTCATGTTCCAAATATCGGTTTAATAATGACAAAGTTATTTTACAAAATCCTTCATTATTTTAAAAATTAACTAAAACAAAGGCAGAGTATTTAAAAAACAGTATGGTAACCAAAAGCCAATATCTCTAATTTAATGTCTTGACAATTTTAAAATGAAATAAACTTTATACATTTGTTTGGAATTTTCAGACTACATATTTCTGATTCTTACAGAAAAAAAAATTATCACTAACAGCATTTCAGATAATGTATTATTAACAGTATTAGGGGAAAATACTTATCAGAAATAAATATTAATTTGTACGTCAAACTTGGATGTGTGGTTTTCAATTCTGTAGGTTCGTAATCAACCTGAGAAATCATTTTATATAGATGCCTCTGGCATTCAAAACAACACAACCAAGTTAAGGTTGGATGTGCTAATTAATATTCATTATAAAGGCTGTTCTTGTCATTTATAGCTAAGTTAAACATCTCAGAAACACAAGGAAAAATAATTTGTTTCAAAAATATAATTAAACATTAAAATTGTTTAAATTCACAAACCTGCTAATGCGTAAATTCCTTTGCTACAATCTTGGTTCTTACCAGAAAAATCACCTCCCATTGTCTGAAAGGAAAATATTATTATTATTATTATTATTGTTGTTGTTAAGGTGGTGAACTGGCAGAATTGTTAGCACACCAGGCAAAATGGTTAGTGGCATTTTGCCTGTCTTTTTACATTCTGAGTTCAAATTCTGCCAAGGTCAATAAAATAAGTACCAGTTGAGCACTGAGGGTCAATGTAATTGACTTACACTCCATTCCTTGAAATTGCTGGCCTTGTGCCAAAATTTGAAATCAGTAGTAGTAATTTTTCACATATGCACAAGGTCAGAACTATGAGAGCAGTGGGGTGGTTGATTAAATCCACCCCAGTACTTGATTGGTATATATTACAATCAACCCCGAACCCAGAAAGATGACAGAAAAAGTTGATTTTGGTGGGTTTTGAACTTGCAAAGTAAAAGAACTGGAATACCACTAGGCATTTTGTCTGTCTTTGTCTCTCACCAAATTCTGCCATTCACTGCTTTCATCATTATAATTATCTCTGAGTTAAACACACAAGGCCTGCCATTTTGAGGGAAAGTGTTAGTCTATACCATTCACCCAATATTTGACAGCTACTTTATTTTATTGACCCTGAAAAGATGAAAGGCAAAGGTGACCTTGGCATGATTTGAACTCAGAATGTAAAGAGCTGGAACAAATATCACAAAGCAATTTTTTTCCCTGGCGCTCCAGCAATTCTGTCAGCTCACCAATGTGTACAATACAATGTAATCATTATAACATTATTATTCCAATAGTGTTTATGTTGTTGCTGGCTGAATGCTCTCCCTGTTACCAACCCTCACATGTTTCCAAGTAAGGTAATATTTTCCTAGAGCCAGGCGTGTCTTCAGAGAATATTGGAAATGGATGACACTGCTTGTATGACAGTGACACTCATTTACAATTGTTGCATGGTATCAAGACAAAGACATACACACATATACCTACATACACGTGTGTATGTGTGTGTATATATAAACGTACACACACCCACACTTACACACAAACAACAGAGGCTTCTTTCAGTTTCTTGCCACCAAATCCACTCACAAGGCTTTGGTGCCCAAGGTGTCACATACAGGGATTGAACTGCAAACCACACGGGCAGAATGCAAGCTTTTCAACCAAACAGTCATGCCTGTACCTACAAAACTAGTTAAACTCTTTAAAATAAAGTCAAACTCTTGTTGAGTTTATAAGTTAACTCAAATACTTACATGTGTTTTTCCACTTCCTGTCTGGCCATATGCAAAACAGGTAGCCATACCCCCTTCGAATATACAATCTACTAGTGGTCTGGCAGCATACCTGAAAGAACAAAATAATCATAATTATAATAATGGTTTTATAAGTTTGGCACAAGGCCAGCAATTTTGGGGGTGGGGTAAGTTGATTACATCAACTCCAGTGCTCAACTGGTCCTTATTTTATTGACCGCAAAAGGGTGATTGGCAAAGTCAATAAAAAAGGTAATGCCATTTCAGCTCAGAATGTAAAGACAGACAAAATACTGCTAAGATTTCTAAACATTTCTCCCGGTGTGCCAACGATTCTGCCAGCTTGCCACCCTAATAACAACAATAATAATAATAATAATAATCCTTTCTACTAAAGGTACAGGGTCTGAAATATTGGCGGGAGGGTTTAAGCCAATTACATCAACCTCAGTGTTTCACTGGTACTGTATCTATTGACCTCGAAAGGATGAAAGGCAAGGTTGAACTTGGTGAAGTCTGAACTCAAATAATAATAATCTTTTCTACTATAGGCACAAGGCCTGAAGTGTGTGGAGGGGGACAGGCAATTACATTGACCTCAGTGCTCAACTGGTACTTATTTTATCAATTCCAAAAGGATGAAAGGCAAAGTCATCCCTGGAAGAATTTGAACTCAGAATATAACGATGGAAGAAATGCTGCTAAGTATTTTGCCTGGCATGCTAACAGTTTTGCCAGCTCACCAGTAATAATAAGCTCTTGTTACAGGCATAAGGCCTGAAATTTTTGAAGAAGGTGCTAATTAATTACATTGACTCCAGTGCTTAATTGGTATTTATTTTATTGATCCCTGAAAGGATGGAAGTCAAAGTCAGCCACAGCGGAATTTATTACAATCATCATCATCATCATAAATATCAATAATAAGATTTTTATCAATATTCTGGATAACAAAGAATATCAGATCAAAAATAACTGACTCTTATTAATGAGACATTAACTTGTGGAACAATCAGTTATGCACCATAATTAAACATAAATTGCAAGCAAAATTTGAAATAATAGATTCTAATTCAACAGTAAATTTATATCACAGAACTAGGAGCAGTCTTAGGTAAGTTGGTGTGAAAAGGGTCAAAAATTGGCAAGATGTGGTTTGGGAGAAATTCAGCAGTTATTTCTAGCAAGTCGGACAACCTGTTCGCTAATGAATAGTATTACTCATTTATAATTTAATGTAAAGACTATAACATCATTATCATTATTATTATCATCTAGAAACACAGTACTCACCGATATACCATTTCATTATTTGCATTCTCATCCAATGCGTAATCATATCGGAAACTTTGATTCTCTACATATTTGGTCAAGTCTACTTTCACTTTGGGCTCATGCACAAATACATGGTCCTTGTTAGGTATTGTTATCACATCAGCTTCACGACGGCTTATTTCTGGAGAGAACAGAGTAGAGAGACTGTTTAGCAAAATGCAGGGTAAAGGAGCAACAACAAACATATAAAGAAGCATTATGGAGAAAGCATTAAAAGACAAAACAATTACTTGTGTATTGTTCCAATCTCATGGAGAAACACTAGAATCTCCCATCAGCTCACACTTTCACAAACTCACTTGCTTTTTTGCCCCTATCCCTTTCACTCATCCCTCTTGCATTCTTGTAGGTAGCCCCCCACCTCTATCATACGCTTGCTCATCAACACGTTTTCCATGCTGGCATGGGTTTGACGGTTTGACTGAGGGCTGGCAAGCCAGAAGGTTGCACCAGGCTCCAATCCGATCTGACAAAGTTTCTACAGCTGGATGCCCTTCCTGTCTATGATTTCCCAATAATTGATAAATAAATGTTATTAAGCATCATTAGCAGCCTCTTTGTTCTTTTATTGTTTTAAACAGACCTAATAATGCCTCAGATGTAATTTATATTAACAATTTAGTCATTAATATCTAATGCAGGTACATGGAACAACTTCTCAGCAACTGATGGTCCAGAATCTCTCTTAATCTGGATTACAATGATAAGCAGGCACTTGAATTTCTCATGACTTACCAGACCAGTTCACTGAATGGCAGCAAGCAAAGCTGCAATTGTTGCATGGGAGAGAGAGAGATAACGAGTGTATGTCATGTGTCAAGTAGGAATGCGTGAGAATGAGAGAAAACTGCAGGGAGGGAGTGAACAAGACAAGCTGTAAAATGACCATAAGAAGGGACGAGTGGGAGTGAGGGAGGGAGACAAAGTGTAAATAGATATAATTAGTTTATGGTGGGCTGGCAGAATTGTTAGCACATCAGACAAAATACTTAGCGGCAGTTCTTTTGACAATGTTTTTGAGTTCAAAACTCACCAAGGTCAATTTCGTGTTCCATACTTTCAGGTTTGACGAAATAAAGTATCAGTGAAGCACTGGGTGGGGTTGATACAATCAACTAGCCCCTCCCCTCAAAATTGCCGGCTTCGTGCCAAAATTTGAAACAATTATCATCATTAAGGCACTGGGTTGGCAGAATTGGTGACACAGACTAAATGCTTAGCTGCATTTGTTCCTGTTCTTTACATTCTGAGTTCAAATCTAGTCACGGTCAAGTTTGCCTTTACCTTTTCAGGGTTGAAATAAAGTACCAATCAACTGCCCCTCTCTCCAAATTACCAGCCTTGTGCCAAAATTAGAAATTAAGTACCAGTTGCATACTGGTTGATCTAATCGACACCCCCTCCCCATTTCCGGCCTTGTACCCAGAGTAGAAAAGAATATGTCAAAGAAGCCCAGACAAAACCACATCTGGGTTACTTGGTATGTTGCAGGAGCTTTCTAAACAAAGGCAGTTTATAACTATATCTGGGCTGTTTGATGTTTGACTAACTAGGGGATTATTGCCTTACTTGGAAACAGATGGGGTTTGGTGATAGGGAGGGCATCCAGTCCTAAAAAAATTTGCCTTGAATTCTGTCTGACCCATGCAAGCACAGAAAAATGGACATTAAAACAATGATATATACATATAATTCTTAAGTAATTTCCTAAATACAATATAGAAGTAGATGGCATTACCTTTTTTATTTAATGGTCTTTTTCTCACACAAACACAAATTTGGTGATCTTCTATTGCATCAGATCCTGTGAGAGGGTGATAGTCAAGACTTGTACGGAATTCTCTGGAAAAAAGAAAAAAATTATTCATTGCCATTAAATGAAAATAAGAAAACCAAACAAACAAGTCATATAAGCAAGCATTTAAAAATTTTTTTATTATCAAACCTGAAATTTTCTTCTTCATATTTGTGCAGAAATAGAAAAACAGTTTCTAGTGATCACAGGGAAATCAAATGATTTTTGTTAATTTATTAGCTTTGCAGGTGTAGGCATAGAAGCACTTCCTAACAATGTGGTTTCCAGTTGTCTCGTTGTTCAGCACTTTTGTGCATCTTATGTGCTATTGCCCTGAGCCCATCAAAGCTTTGTGAATGGATTTGGCAGAGGGAAACTGAAAGAAGCTGGTAGTGTGTGTGTGCACGTGTGTGTTTCTACCTCTTTGTTTTGACATCACATGATAGTGACACTGCAAACTGAAAGAATCCCAGTGTGTATGTGTGTTTCTAGTTGCACTTCTCCAAAAAATCAGTGAGATACAAATGGTGATGATGCCATTTCTCCTGTCGAAAAATCCCCCTCTGGCTACGTCTTCAAAGGTGTGTAGACTAAGAGAGACTTTACTTGAAACTCTGGTATGGATTAATGACAGGAAGGGTGTCTTGCATAAAACAATGCTTCATCAAATGATAACTGAAAATGAAGACGCTTGCTTTCCAACCATATGGTTTTGGATTCAGTCTCATTGTGCAGCACCTTTGGGTCAACTGAAGCCTCATGAAGGGACATGGTAGACAGAAACTTAAAGAAACTCATCATGCACACACGTGTGTGTGTGTGCATATATACAAAGCAGTAAGGGCTTTTTAAAAGTCTTACCAAGAACAAGACAACCTCTCCAATGTTGGTGCCACAACAAAACAGATCTAATGGTTGATGGAAAGAAGGACATCCAGACAAAAAACCATGTCAAAAATGAGAACTACAAAAGTGAGATGTTGTTCTCTGACCTGTCTAGGGCAGCTGTAATTCAAACAAGAATCAGCCTAGACTGTGACAACTTGCCCACCACATGTCAGCACGGAAAGCAGACATACAATGATATCAATGATAAGATCATCTGATATGTGAAGGAATGATCACTAAACAAGAGGCAGGAGAAAGTCAATGTAATAATACTTTATCATAGAGATAAACTCTATTACTAAACATGAGAAGAAGCAGGAGTAGGTTCTCCGCCCTTGGGTGATGCTACAGATCACCGTCCAGGAGTGTTCTGTCATAGACATACATACACATTATTGGATGGCTGTTGACACATGAGTTTCTCTGCCCTTTGCTAGATTTTATTTTTAGTCTTGCAGGGTGTGCAAAATCACCCTCCTCACCAAGCAAGCTTGGTAGGGTTGGCAGTTTAGTCACTGACAACCTGAAGATGCAACAGGGAGAAAGTATTACTTAGAGGAGAGGCAAGAGTAGGCCAATGTAATACCTTATCATAGAGAGAAACTCCCAATTTGGATCAGTGGTGTCATACTCTGTATCTTGCAATTCTCGGACAGCCTGATGATGAGCCCTTCTTTCATCTCGTTTCTGCTTGATTTTTTCTACTGCTTTGACACAATTGGATTTCCGACGACCTGACAAAAAACAACCAAACACTCATATTTAAATCAATTTCATTTTGAGCAGTTAAAAGACATTCTTTGATCTTATTGATCATTTATTTAAAACATTTACAGAATTAATTCTAATAAAAGCAATGTATTCCAGAGAAATATCATAACAAAAGCATTAAAACAATAACAATTTCTTGCACTAAAATAGAATTTCCTGCTACATTATGGAGTGCATTTTGGAGTTTCAACAAGAAAAAAAAAGCGAAAAGGACTTTGAATATTTTTACCAACCTTGATTGTTTGGTATTTTGGATTTTTCGTCTGTTCCATTGTTTACGACAGACTGTCCATTCTGAGAGATCACCGATTGTCGTGGAACTGCATAGCTAGGACGGGAACGACTTAATGAACCTGAGAGAAAACAAGAAAAATAACTACTTTAGCTAATTATTTTCTATGTATTATGTTTAAAAGGAATAAAAGTAACACATAATAACATTAAAAAAACCAGCCTTAAAATTAAATTAATATACACATTTCAAACAGTCTTAGATTAAATTACTTGAGTATATAACATTTTAATGTTTGTATAACATTGCAAATGTGGAACGGCTCTAGCTGTTGCATTTTGTTTCAAGTTTCTTTGACAAATTTTCTGAGACAAAATATCACAGTTACTGCTGTTCCATGTTTGTATATATATTATGTTATACACACAGTTTTATTTTTGTAAACACATTGTTACACACATTATTCCATGCTTGTATATGTGTTGTTATATATATACTGTTTCATGTCTGAATATACATTGTTATACACACTGGTATTTTAACCTAATAATTCTGTCCCTTGGCTCTAACATGGTGTGTTACCACTGAGTTGTTATTCACCTCATAAATTTTGTTGTTTTCACTCATTAAAGATGATTGAGTGAGAGAGGTAATCTATCATAGATTTTAACACATCAGAAATGACATGGTTCCATCTGAACTAGGGCCATATTTTTTCCCCATTACTAGACCTTGAGGGTATACTCTGGCAATGCAACCATTATCTCTTTCTAGCTCCACTTCAACTGACACCCACCCTCATATAAAATGCAGGGTAGCCATATATTGTCTCAACTACAACAAACCTGTTCCTGTCCCTTCTATTATACTTTAATAACCATTTAGCATTTAAACCAGCTAAAATATTCTGCCTGTTTTATGTTCAAACTGGCCATATTCAGCATCTCTCACCTACTCTACAAGGTCATCCTAAAAATAAACGATGACATCATTGAAATCTCAAAGCCACAAAATAATGCATGATCAATTCAAAACAATGTGAATAAATAAACATTAAATTTGACAGAGAACTCTAAATGCTAGGGATTAACATTTCACTACCTCACAACTCCACCCTCTCTCTCTCTCCACTAAACTGCTTTAGTCAAGGATCTTTTTGTCTTGCAAGTTATATGGCAACCTCATGCTGGTATCATGAAAAAAGCTTCCAGTACATTCTGTAAAGTGGTGGTTGTTAAGAAGGGCCACCAGCAATAGAATCCTACCAAAACTGAGTCATTGGAACAACAAACAGTCCTCTGACCTACTGAATGCTGGAGACCTACCCAGCTTGTACCAGTAAAGAAGGCAGACATTAAATGATGTAACTGTCTGTTAGATGTCAATGAATTAAGTGAAGCAAAAAACTAACCAATGCCAAAATCCATTGAAGAGGGCCTTAAGAAAATTTTTTTCTCTCTTTCTTTGTCATGTCTTTTTAAAGTGATCTAAATTTAAACCTTCCCTCAAAATTTCATCTTAATTTATGTTCCAAGCACCAGTTTAATAATGATATATTTTAGTTTATTAAACTCATTATTTCCAAAATTAACTGAGGCAGTGTATTTCAGCAGAATTATGACAATGAAATGGTTAACAAAATATTTTAAAATCTCTAAGACTTATATTTTTTGAAACTGAGTGTTTTATCTTTACATTTTGGCATTTAAATGTAATTCAAGTTTACCAAAATTACCTGACTTTATTTTTGAAGTTTCTCTCGATGCATCTTGAGAAGCTTGTCGTGTCGACTAAACCAAAGATAAAAATAATTATTAAAAAAAATTAAAGCATTTTCAACAAGACATCAACATGAAAGCTTAGAGAGAGACAAACATTGAGAATATTATATACAAAATTATTTTTTCCATTATTAATTGGCAAAAGTTACAGAGTGACTCAAGGGCCAAAAGTTTCATGCATTAGTTGGTACTGATCAGCTTGATAACTTTTATCAATCAATAACGAGAAATATATATATATATATATATATATATACACTCTTGTTTTGAGTTCTATTTTCCTGTTTGTATCACCAAACCTGTATATACACTCACACACACACATACATACATAAATAAATACAGTAATGTGTACACACACACTGCAAAGGTTGTCACATCCTTTTCCCCCTTTTTTTGGTAATCATAACGTTGCCCCTGTCTGATTTGATTTTCCATCTATTTTTCCCCAAGAAACATCTACATAAATTTAAATATTTTTATATTTTACTCAGACCAACCAAGTTCAAATTGTCCTTATTTCTTTGGCACCCTGTATAAATACCATCTGTAGAAAAACAATGAGTAAACAAGACAGCACATAAATGAATTGGAAAAAAATTATATTTTCTCGTTGTTTTTTCTGCCCACCTCTCCTCAAACAGAATGTAAATATCATGTAAAAAGAGCAGCACACATCAAACTTGTCAAATGAATTGATGCTTTTTTTTATTGCCAACATAAAGTAATTGGATGACAGTATTTTTCATGAAATAACATCAGTTGTAAATGATATAAATTAGTAGTAATTTGTGTAAATTAGATGAAACGGAATCCAAGCAAACTGGTGGTGACAGTCTGCATCAAACAAGACTTTTATTATTTGAAAAAAGTAACAGAAAGAATACTGTGAAATCAGTAGGAGGAGAGGAATATCCATCTCGGACAGACACCTTCTTCAGAGTAAAGTAGACAGGAGAGAAGTTTTATCCAAGAGTTATAAAGTTGAGGAAAGCTTAAGAGACAAAAAACAGATGAACTATATGTAAATGTCCTATTTGAAGGCATAAAGATGAATAAACGTATTAGACACACCCTAATTTCAGCAGTGCACATTGGGAAAAACGTTTTTAATACAGTTGAACTTGTAATATGGACTCAACTTGGAATACAGGACACAGGGCTATTTAATGTAATCCTTCACATTCTATTCCATTAGATTTTACATTCGAATATTTCTCTCTTAAAAAAAGACGACATGTATTTAAAATGAGTTTTTATTATTAGCTGTTATAATGGTCATTTGCTAAAATTTTTTTTAATTTCAATTGTGAATTCTCTATTGTAGCATTTATTCTATATTTTTGAACTGGTATATAGAAAACGATTTTATATTATTGTATTTGTATAATTTCTTTTGTATCCTTCATAGCTTTTTGAATATGAAAGTGTTGTTTTTGTTTTGTTTTTTTAATTTCGTGTTTAATGTTACCATACCTTCTTTAATCCTTCAGGATTTAAACTGGTCATATCCAGCCAAAACATTCAACCTGTTTTATGTTCAAACTAGCCAAATTTAGTTACTTACATCTACCCTACAATGTTGTTCCAAAAATGCATAAATCACATCTTTGAAATCTCAAAGCTATGAGATAAGGCAGGATTAATTCAAAACTATTTGAATAAATAAACATTATATTTAACAAAGTGATCTAAATGCGAAAGGGTTAATGAATACAAAACAGTGACAACTGCACCACAGAACCTTTTAAATTGAAACATCTACAACAGTCTGATGATTTACAATAGCAATGATGAAATAAAAGTTCAGTATGTTGAATGCTTTCAATTAATGTAAGAAATATATTAGTTTAATTACAAACAAGAGTCTGAAAACTTGGACTCTGACACAATTTAAGATGCCAGACTTTGGCACATAAATTGACATGCCAGAGTCAAAAAGCTTTGCGTACCATTTCCATGGCCTAGCTTTGAACAAACAATTCTTGATTTTGTGGTGGCCAAATCTAACTGGCTTGAGTTTGAAAAGGTTAGAGGATAAACCAAAGTTTTTAGTTTAGTCAAAGAATTTCAATCAAAACAATATATTTATATAAAAAGAGGTTCTTTCAAACATCCTTGATATGATAACAAGACTTTGTAAGGTGGTACCAAAGAGAAACCATAAAAACATAACCTAACTATTTGAATTTTCAGTCTTATGTTTAAAGCTGAGAGTAATGAAAGACTAAAAAATTTAACATTTACATTATTTACATTTAACCTCATCTTGTTTGTTATTAACACAACGTTTCGGCTGATATACCCTCCAGCCTTCATCAGGTATCTTGGGGAAATTTCGAACCTGGGTTCTCAATTCTAAGGTATTTTTCGATGCTATTATTATTATTCAGGTCACTGAAGAATAGGAAAATATTAGATTTATAAGCCCTGGTAGTTGTAAATGAGTGTCACTGTCATACAAGCAGTGCCCTCCATTTTCAGTATTCTGTGAAAAACCTGTCTGGCTGTTGGGAAGTATTACCTTGCTTGGAAACAGATGAGGGTTAGTGACAGGAAGGGCATCTGGCCATATTATATCTGCACACTCAAGCAATCATGATGAAGTTTATAGTTTAAATATTTCTTAGACATGAACCAATGTCAAGGCAGCGTTTGTGTTGTTAAGCTGATCACAAATCCTTTAATTCTAATTTTGGCACAAGGCCAGTGGTTCTGATGGGAGGAGTGTTAGTCAATACCATCACCCCCAGTACACAACTGGTACTGATTTCATCAACCTTCAAAGAATGAAAGGCAAAGTCATCCTCAGCAGCATTCAAACTTAGGACATAAAAAGTTAGAAGAAATGCTGCTAAGTATTTTGCCTGATGTGCTAATAATGGTTCTACCAAAAATTGGTTAAAAGCTAGATTTAGTAGCTATCCTACTAAATGGAAATGGGTTTGGGAAATAATACTATACATGAGTTAAGAGTTGATCAACTGCTCAAAATGATGCTAATGTTCAGTTAGTTTAGTCCGTGATACTAAAGATAACTTGAACAACAGATTAAAGGATTTGTGATCAGCTTAACAACACAAACGCTGCCTTGACATTGGTTCATGTCTAAGAAATATTTAAACTATAAACTTCATCATGATTGCTTGAGTGTGCAGATATAATATGGCCAGATGCCCTTCCTGTCACTAACCCTCATCTGTTTCCAAGCAAGGTAATACTTCCCAACAGCCAGACAGGTTTTTCACAGAATACTGAAAATGGAGGGCACTGCTTGTATGACAGTGACACTCATTTACAACTACCAGGAGATGGCAACTCAAAGACACACATACACACAAATATGCATACATAGAATGGGCTTCTTTCAATTTCCATCAATCAAATTCACTAACAAAGTTTTAGTCAGTCCAGAGCCATAAAGACACCTGCCCAAGGCACTGCACAATGAGAATGAACCTGAAACCATTTGGTTGGGAACCAAATCACATAGCCATACTTACACCTTTATCAAACTATCATTGTTAACCGGACTCACTGTAATTGTTGATTTGAAATACGAAATGTCCCAATTTTTGAAACCCATGAAGAATAAAATTTATTTGGTTTATGGCCAATAAAATTAAGATTTCAATACACAAGTAACAATTATGAATAATTAAAAACACAGACTAAGAAAATATTAGTTAACGAAAAAGCAAGACATAATGAAATACAGAAAGGAAGCATACATATGTTATTCATAAAGTGTGTGTATGTATATATATAAAAACACTAAATACCATTGGCAAAGCTTAAAATATTTTTGGAGGGATGTGTGTATGTGTATATTTACACACACACACACACATATATATATATATATATATATATATATATATATATATAACAAATTTTACATTAAACTGTAGGATTATTCTATATGCTTTAGAGTACATATTAACTTTTACAAGGAAATGGAAAAGAAAAGGCCGACAGTGACTTCGAAGTTCTAGCTTGTTCACTTTCATCAGACAATCTAACGAAGGTGAGCAAACTGAAACTTTGAAGTCACTGTCAATCTTTACCTCATGTGTGTGTGCATGTGTATATATATGTGTATGTGTGCATGTATGTATATATGTGTGTGTGTACATGTGTGTGTGTGTGTGTGTGTTGTATATGTATATATATATACACACACACATACAATTCATAAAGCTTAAAGTATTTTTGGAGAGGAAGTGTATTATTTACATAAAACATGCCAATAATGAATAATAAATTGATATATAATTAATAATAGCAGTCACATCTAACCCATTGCACAAATGGAAACCACCACCTGATACTTTGGCTGTGTTTAGGGGAATCCAATCTGTTGCAAGTATGCAAGCACGATTTTTTGATTTGGGGATAGCATTCTCCCTCCATCCACAAGCTTGGAGACCCTGCCTTCCATTGCTGATTATATGTATATGGAGGAGCTAGTATAGTGTGCTGTGGACTATCCTGCAACCTTTCAAGCTGAAAGATTGCACAACAGTACATGGCATGATTAAACAGGCTCATCCAACAATTGCAATATCAGAACATGAAACTTGAAGTAGCTCACATATAAATCCTGTGTTTATTAAATGACATCTCTTGCTGGATGGAGTACCTTTCTGTTGATTCCACCAATAATGATGTTAATGTTCAGTTAGTTTAATCCAAGATACTGATTAGTTAATACTCTCTCTCTCGTCAAGTAACCATGTACCTCCTCTTATAACAAGACACCGGTTTCTGTCTCTCTGTCTCACTCTAACCTTTCATCATCTAACACAAGATCACCTCTTCCAATGCTCCCTCCCCTTTCAAAGATTCTTTTGTCGTGATGGTGCCATGTAAAAAGCATCCGGTCCACACTGTGAAGTGGTAGGCATTTGGAAGGGCATCCAGCTGCAAAAACCATGCCAAAATTGACCTCATTTGTGCTGGTATCACATAAGAAGCACTTAGTCCACTTTATAAGGGTGGTTGGTGTTATGAAGGGCATTCAGCCGTAAAAACATGCCAAAACAAATGCAGTAGCTTGTGTTGTTTTCCACCTGGCCAGCTCCTGTTAAACCATCCAACCCATGCCAGCATGGAATGCAGACATTAAATGATGATGATGGGAAAATGTGCCTGTAACTCATCCTCATATTTCTGTTTGCACAAAGTGGAGCTAAACTAAGAGCAAAACATTTCATTGCAATACCACACCATCTTTTGCGAATGGATTATTCTATGCTAAATAATAATGATGGGCACAAGGGCAAATTTACAGGGTGGACGTTAAGTCAATTACATCAACTCCAGTACTTGCCTGGCACTTTATTTTAACCCCCAAAATGATGAAAGTTGATTTTAGCAGGATTTTAGCAGAACATAAAGAGCTGCAAGAAATGCCAATAAACATTTTGTCTGGCATGCTGATGATTCCCCCAGTTTGCTACATTTAAAATTATTTTTGATTAAGGAGCAGAGGTAATAATTTTGAGAAGAGGGTTAGTTTATATGATAATGGTTTTAAATTTTAGCACATGGGGTAGAGGGGAAATTGACTACCTTGGCCCCATGCTTGATTGGTACTTATTTTTTTTACCCCAAAAGTATAAAGGGTAAAAACCCCAGTGAAATTTGAACTTGGAATGTAAAGAGCTGGAAAAACTGCCACTAAGATTATATTGTCTAGTGTGCTAATGATTTTACCAACATTGGTTATCAGGCAGAGGGAGGACAAACACTAATACATATACAACAGGCTTTCACACAGTCTCCATCTACCAAATCCACTCATAAGGCATTGATCGACCCAGGGATATAATAGACGATACTTGCCCAAGGTGCATGCAGTGGGACTGAACCTAAAACAATGTGGTTACAAAGCAAGCTTAACTGCACAGCCATGCAGACAGTTGTGTGTCGGTTCATTTAGTTGTGGAAAAATACATTCCATCCAAGCTGAGAATATCACTTGAGGAAAACTCTTGTCCTCCTAACCAGTCTATGTACTGGGAGTAGGTTGTGAGTGGTGAATAAATTAAGATTACAAAACATGAAATTATGCACTGGTTTTATGAGTCCTTATGATTCATACACACACCTACACACATATATACTACTGTATAATACAACAAACAATAACAGGTACCACAAATAATGAGCTATAACCAGCCTGCATTCATGGCATGTTATTACTAATTTCATTTCAGGGTGGTGGGAAACAAGTAACGTCAAGCATTGAAATATTATTTGAATAGAAAAATGTATTCATCATATGAAATGAATTTTGAAAAATATCACCAAGTTTCTAAATACATTTTTAATCCTTTTGATACCAACTTGTCTGAGGCAGCCTCTGATCCTATGATACAAACTTACTTCATAAAAATTCTATGTTAATTTATGTTCCAAACACCAGCTTAATAATGACAAAATTCTTCATTATTTTCCAAATTGAATGAAACAAAAGCAATGTTTTTCAGAAAAAAAGAAATTAATTTTTCTATTATAACCATGACAGTCTTCATTTTGTAATCTCTAATCTTGTAGAAGAATGGCTGAGAAGTTAAGCAACAGAAAGTTTAACACTTTAGTCTATAAAAAAGACATATCCAGCCCAAACATTGCACCAATTTTATGTTCAAACCAGCCAGATCTGGCTTACAATGTCATTCTAAAAATAAACAATCACATCATCAAAATCACAAATGACAATAAGATAATGGATGATTAATTCAAAACAATGTGAAAAAAAAAAATAAACAATACATCTGACTAATCTGAATGCTAAAGCTATAATGCTCCTACCATCATGTGATACATCTGAAGAAGGTCTTATCTCATCTTAATCAGTCTCACCAATTCCACTTCTACTTTGATACCATCTTGCCTCAGTCGTAAAATACAAACTTGTTTTAAAATGATCTAAATTAAAACCTTCCTTCAAAATTTCATGCTAATTTATGTTCCAAACACCAGCTTAAAAATGATAAAACTAGTGTATTAAATTCATTATTTTTAATGTTAATTGAAACAAAGGTAGTGGATTTCAACAGAAATATGGCAACTAAAAGTGTTAAAAGAACATACAAATTTTTTTTTCAATTTTGTCTGTCTACAACAATGTTTCTTAATATATTTTATTTATGACCCCCCCCCCCTTTCAATCTACTGGACGCTCCTACCCATTTGATGTTTAAAAAATCTTATATTTTTATGATTAAATATTAGAAATTGTATTTAAAAAATTGTTAAAATATTTTTAACAATAAAATCTTACACAGATCCCCACCCCAAGGGTCATATGAACAACAGTTGAGAACTACTGACCTTACAACATTATATATCATTGTTATAATTCTGTCTTTGTGATTTTGGTACCTCATGAAATAAATTTCAAGTGAATTTAATAGATTTTCCTTAAATGTTCGCTTTTCTATGCTTGTAGGGGTCAGATGGAATTTGTTGAGGCAGTTTTTCTATGGCTAGATACCCTACCCTGTAGGCAACATTTACCCGTTTCCAAGCAAGGTAATATTTCCCCCCATGGCAGGCAAGTTTTCACAGAACACTGGAAATGACTAACCCTGCTTATATGACAATGACACACATTGACAACTATCATGTGGTGTCAAGACAAGGACACCAACACACACACACAAGTTAATTTCAGTTTCCATCTACCACATCCACTCAAAAGTTTTGGTCAGCCCAGGGTTATAGTAAAAACATTAATTCAACATGATACACAATGGAACTGAAATCAAAACTACAATGGTTGGCTTCTTAACTACACAGCTATACACAAACACACACACATTTCATATGTACATCCTTGTTTTGTTGTTATTTTTAAAGTTCTGTTTTCAATGTTTGATTTGACTATATATATATATATATATATATATAT
>NC_068990.1:15730319-15770711 GCF_001194135.2 Octopus bimaculoides
GTGCAAGTTTTGAAGAGTGCAGTTCGATTTTGACAGTTATTTTTTCAAAGTTATAATGGAAGTGACAAAAGGGCATATTTGGCATATTTTGTTTCATTAGTTCAATAAAGGTAACAACGTAATGGAAAGTGCGAGGAATATTAATTCAGTATATGGGGATCAGACAATAAACGTAAGCCAGTGTCAACGGTCTTTCCAGAAATTCCAAGCCGGAAACTACAGCCTAGAAGACAAGCCTTGTCCTGGAAGATCTGTAGAGCTCGACAAGGACATCCTGCAAACCCTGGTGAAACAAAATTCCATTGTAACTGTTGAGGAACTAGCAGAGAAGTTTGGATTTGGTCATTCAACCATTCATCAACACGTGCATGCCATTGGAAAAGTCAGAAAATTGGGCCAATGGGTTCCTCACAAACTTTCCAAGTCTAATCACACACAGAGAATGAACCTTTTTTGGACCTAATAGTGATTGATGACAAGAAATGGGTTCTCTATAAAAATGTCAAGTGCCGAAGACAGTAGGTAAGGAAAGGAAAAACTACCAGCACTCCAGGCTAAAGAAAATCTTCATCTACATAAGGTGTTGTTATCTGTTTGGTGGGATGTGAAAGGGTTAGTCCACTTTGAACTTTAAACCAAAACCAAACGATAATAAAGATCTACTGTGAGCAACTTAAGTCAGAGCTAAAAGAAAACGACCATTTTTGGTTTCAAGATAGGTGTTCTTTCATCAGGATAATGCTTGGACAAATACAAGGATGACATTCCAAAGGCTGGCGCAGTTTGAATGAGAAATGATGCTCCATCCACCATATTCGCCGGACATTGCCCCATTTGATTATCATTTATTCCCCAGTCTTCAAAATCATTTGGACGGAAAAAATATGAAATCTGGTCAGAACAGTATTGGAGGAGTAATTTTCATCATGGACAGGTGAATTTTGGAAGAGCATTGTAGAAAATGAAGGAGAGTATATTTTAGATTAAAACAGAATTTTGTTCATCTTAATTTTGAAAAATAAAAGAAGTATAAAAAAACCACATTATTTATGCGATGACCCAATATGAAAGACCCATCTAGCGCTCACCATATTTTCATTCCCAATCTTTTCAAATTAAATCCCAACTTAACCAGTAAGGAATAACCAATACCCAAGATTATATATAAGAGGACAAGAAAGAAAAAGAAAATAGGCAATGCATTCTTTGAACTGCTCAAAATAATAATTTTAAAAAATACAACAAAAATTTGCTGCAACCAACAAAAATAAGCACATAACAAAAAGTAGTGAATCATGGCCATTTTTTTGTATAGCTGTGAGAAAAATGGAACTGAAAAATAGATGCTCAAAATGCAATAAACATGCAAAACTTTAACTACATAGGCTATTGTATTGAGTGTTACCCTTTTCTGAGTATTATTCCTTGCAGACTTGTTGGAGCTTCTAGAAACATCTGATCTTTTTTCAGAGCTGTCGTCTTCTATACTAACAGCATCGTTCTCTGTTAAGTTATCCTCGTCGCCATCACCGTTTTCATCTCCACACGAATCCTTTGATGATAAAGTGTATAATAGAAACGTTCTCTATCTGTTCTCATTATTAATTACAGCATTTTTTTTAATATATATATGTATATATATTTCAATAGAATTCTAAATACTAATAAATAAAGCAAGCTAGTTGAGTTCATAATCCATTGCACCACTTCTTAGCAAAGTATGTTTGGTACCTTAAAGACTGAGATGCTACTATCTCAATTATATATCATTAGTAATCGTGATATACAAATAAAAACATATCAACTTCTTGTAACAGCAACATTTATTTTTTGGTTTATTTTCAGTTTTGTATCTAAGTCTGAATGATGAATAAAAATGTAATTATCAAGGTCATCATTTGACATCCACTTTTCCATGCTTATATGGGTTACAGAGTATTCGTTGAGAAAGATCTTGTATGGTTGAATGCCCTTCCTGTCACCAACCCTCACCTGTCTCCTTATAACTAGACAGGTTTTTCATGGAACACTGGAAACAGATACCATCACCTGTATGATGGTGATGCTTGTTTATGACAATCTCATGATGTCAAGACAAGGATATATACAAACACACACACTTGGGAATATGTTAAAAGAGTTAAGAAATAGGGATAATGAAGAATAGATTAAACTGGTGTTATTTTTGTCTTTGTCATGTTGTTTATGTATAGAGAGAAGAATATAGGTTTACATACATCTATTGTACTAAATGTATGTATATTTATGATAATGTAAGCTGCAATAATTTTTATCATACAAAACTTGTAATCCTTTATGAAATTTTTTAAAGCTTACATTCTTTTACAATTCTGAGACAGGTCATCACCGATGCCAGTGTCTGTTCATAAAAGCATTTTCACCATTTTAGTGACAACATTTACGATGATGGTAACAGAATTAAGATAGATGGCAACATAACTGAGACACAAGATAATGAATTTAAGGCTGATGTTTATGATTTGGAGGCTGACAATAAGATTGAAGTTGATAAAGTCAAATTTGAGGGAGAACCACTGTATCTTAGTAACTTGATTTCACACACATGAAAGAGCCACATATCAAATTAGATGAATTACCTTCAGTGCAGGAGAAATAGAAGCTGTGAAATTCATGTCATTCTATTCTTATTTAGGGCAAATATCTATACACAGACTTAAACACTCTTTTCATCAATAATTTTAATAAAATAGAAACAAACATAAAATAAATGTACAATTCCTTCAATACCCTACACTTAGTCATGGGTGTTTATTTTCAAACAAACAAGTTTTTTTGAAGCCCTGTTCCATTTTCTGCCCACCACCACTAATTTTCTAAAACACACATTTACCCTAAAATTAACTCAGGCTTTTCTCATAAATTATACTGTAGATTTTGTAGTAATAGATTAAAGGACTAGTGGTTATGGTAAGAATGTAAACGATCATCAATAAAATAAATTAAATATTCTAAGAAAAATAGAATTAATCTTTTAAAGATCAACTGCATGGCATTGAAAATATTTCCCCTCTCCCATAAATTGTAGTAAAATCTTTAAATAAAGTTTAAAGACTAAGAAAATAAGTTTATCCTAATCCCAACACAAAGTGGTTATTGTCTTTAATCTTTTACTGGTTCCAGTCATTAGACTGTGGCCATGCTGGGGCACCACTTTGAAGAATGTTAGTTGAATGAATCAACTCCAGTAATTTTTTTTAAGCCTGGTACTTATTTTATTGATCTATTTTGCTAAACCACTAAGTTACAGGGACATAAACACATCAACACTAGTTGTCAAGCAGTGGTGGGGGACAAAGAAACAAAAACACACACACACACACACACAGACACAAGGGGCTTTCCGTCTACCTAATCCACTCACAAGGCTTTGGTTGTCCCAAGGGTATGCTAGAAGACACCTGTCCAAGGTGCCACACAGTGGGACTGAACACAGAACCATGTAGTTAGGAAGCAAACAACTGTAAAGCTTCTAGTGTACATACTGCATATAGCTGTACTAGTGCCTGTGGTTCCTTGACTAGCATGAAATAGCAGCCAAATCTTCCTCAAATCAAATTCTACCAACTTAACAGAAGACAGGGCACATTAGATAATGTAATACTGAATACATTACATCTGAGTGAAATGCAAGATGGTCATAACTGGAGTGCCTTTGATTATAGAACTGCTGTATCAGGGCTGACATAGGTTAAGTATCAACAGATACAATTGTTTGTTCTGTTTGTGTCACATCCACTTTTTCATGCTTGCATGGGTTAGATGAATATATTATTTAGGCATTGTTTTATTAAGCCTGATGTCCTTACTGTCACTAGCCCTTGCCTGGGATCTCTTTTTCAATACGTCTATGAAGGCTTGGAGTGGATAATCTGTTGTAAATGGGAGTGACAGCAACAACACTGCATGTATTGAATGACTTTCATAGAGCACACATGTACAAACACAAAAAGACACATACCTAAAAATTATCATCATAATTTAATGTCCATCTTCTGTGCTGGCATGGATTGGACAGTCAGACATGAACTGATGAGCCAGAATACTGTGCCAAGCTCCCATATCAGCTTTGACATGGTTTCTATGTCTGGATGCCCTTCCTAATGCCAATCACTTGGCAGAATCTACTGGCTGCTTGTTTCATGATACCAGCACTTGTGAGATCATTAAGTAACTTACAAAGAAAAAAAAAAAAAGCTCCCTGCTCCCTTCAAAGGAATGAATAGTAGTAGACAGGGAAAAGACACCGTTTGGTCATGAATGACGGTGGGATTGCATCAAGAAAGTTACCCTGAGGCACAAGTCCTGGTAAGATTGTTTTTATGAAAGACCAACAATTGCCCATGCATCATACCAGCCTCCCCTCTCCACGCCACCAATGTTATCCAAGGGAAAGGCAAAGACCAATACAGCTTGGCACCAATGACATTGCAACTCATTTCTACAGCTGAGCAAAATGAAATAAAGTGTCTTGCTCAAGAACACAACACACAGCCCGGTCTAGGAATCAAACTCACTACCTCATGATTGTGAGTCCAATGCTCTAACTACTGAGCCATACACCTTCACATGTAGTAGATACATACATATATATACACACACACACACACATATATATATATATATATATATATATATATAGATATGTGTGTATGTGTGTGTGTGTGAGTGTGTGTGTGTGTGTGTGTGTGTGTGTGCTGTGTGGTCGATACCAGTGCCGGTAGCACGTAAAAAGCACCCACTACACTCTTGGAGTGGTTGGCATTATGAAGGGCCTCCAGCTGTAGAAACCTTGCCAGATCAGATTGGAGCTTAGTGCTGCCTCCTCAGTCCTCAGTCAAACCGTCTGACACATGCCAGCATGGAAAGCAGACATTAAACGATGATGATGATGATGATGCTATATATACATATACACACATATATATATATATATGCAGTTCCTCTCAAACCATCCAATCCATGCTAGCATGGAAAACAAATGTTGAATGATGATGATGATATTACATACACACACACAAAATAGGTTTCTTTCACTTTCCATCCACCAAGTTCACTTACAAGGCTTTGGTTGACCTAAGGCTATAGTAGAAGATACTTGCCTAAAATGCCATGCACCATATGATTACAAAGAGAAGTTCTTAACCACACAGCCAAGCCTACATCTATGATAATATTATTTTTAGGGGACTATTTATATGTATCCTACACATTCTCTCTCTTAAGGGAAAGCTATGAATTCTATTAACTAATTTCTTTATTGGAGGGCGGGGGTTAATAATACTAATAGAAATCCTTTGAAATAAAGTCAGTCAAAAAGCAACATTAATCGAGGTTATATTTACCTTTGTTAATGAATTGCTTTTCCCAGCATCAGGATCAACCAAGGCAGAATTTAGGGAGAAGATGGCTTCAATTTCAATCTGAAGATTTAAGAAATGGAAGATAAAATAAAACATTTAAAATATATTTATTTATTAATCAACCAATGTAGTTTAGAAATCAAAGAGTAACATTAAAAGAGAATGCTGTATTTGTACCACACTTTTTATCTTATTGTTTGTTTTAGCAAATGCTTCACATGACATAATTGTGTGACGTGTGTGTGACATACATTTGCCTATAGAAATAGGAGACAACACTATCAGTAAAATAAATGGAAGTAGATTAACCCTTATGATACCAACCTGTCTGAAATGACTTCTGCTTCTATGACAAAGACTATGTTAAAAAGTGATCAAAGTGAAAACCTTCTATCAAAAGTTTGTGATAATTTAGGCTTCAAACATCAGCTGAATAATAGTAATGACCTTTTGCTAAATTCCTTACTTTCAAAATTAATTGAAACAAAGGCAAAAATATAGTGTCAAAAAGGTTAATATATACATTGTAGATTTGCTCCCGTTTTTTTTTTTTTTTTTTTTTTTTTTTTTTTTTTTTTTGTCTGGGAGGAGTGGAGAGTAGGTTTCAAGACAGAATTATTGGTTTTTAAAAGAATTACAAATGTCGGAAAAATAACACAAAATAATATTTACACCATAGAAATTGGTTTTTAACCCAATATATTAGTTTCAAATCTTGGCACAAGGCCAGCAAGTTCGTGGGAGTGGGTAAGTCAATGAGATGGACTGCAGTGTTTAGTTGACATAGATAAGCTATATAATAGAGGCTCCGGCTACTGGAAACTTAATACGCCCCTTTTGGCGATTAAGGAGTACAGAGACCGGATTAAGTTACTGATTCTGAGGGCATTAACCGGATCCATTATTAACAATAAATGGTGGTATGCCCTCAAGCGAGCCATTAAATTCGAGTCAATCAGATATAGCATAGGTTTAGTGGCTAGAGAGGCTAGGAGGGAATCAGTATTAGATAAGGACTTAGAGGAAGCAATGAGAACTGGTTCTGCGGCTCAGGTGAAGGCCAAGACTGGCGTTAAACCAGCACCTCGAAGCCAAACACATGGGTTGCATTTTCAGGGCTAGACTACATGCAGTGGGTTGTGAGGGAATCAAGGCCACAGGATGGGCCCAAGTGGTGGAAGCCCAACGTGGTAATGATGCCACAATCCGATCTTTGACGAACCAACAAGATAAGTTGATAGACGAGCCTGAGGAGATGTGTGAAGCTTTTCAGGAGCACTTCACCCAGCTTTTCGGTAGGGGCGGCAGACCAGATAGTAGAAAGGACTTAATGGACTTCCTTGTCAGATTGCTGCGTCTCTCAGGGCAGGACGCGGAGTGCTGTGAAGGGCCGATCATGCCTGAGGAGGTAATTGGGGCTATAGCAGACTGTGGCACGGGTAAGATGCCGGGACAGTTTTCCACACACAAGACTTCGGTCAACCCAGTGCCTATAACAGAAGATACTTGTTCAAGATGCTGTACAGTGGGACTGAACCCAAAACCACAATGGTTGGGAAGCAAGTTTCTTACCCATATAGTCATCATAGGTTATACAATTTCTTATGTTATCCGTTCTTACAGTAGAATTATTTTTTAACATTGACAGTTTAATAAATATTTTCACCACCTACTCTCTCTGGGGCACTAAATTGGATTCCATTATTCTTCATGAAAATAATCAGCTGCATTTTAAATCTCAAGCTATGTTTCCTAAATAACTGGGGGATCTTTCATAGTTACTACCATATGAAACTTTTTCTTTTTTAACCTCAAGCATTGTTGAAGTCCTGAAGTGTTTAGATATCATTACAAACACCAAAATATAATAGGATTAAAATCTTCTTAATGACATTAATATTATTGATATTTGAGGCATCAAGACAGTATAATAACAATAAATCTATTTCTACTAACCTACTTAATGAAGCAATGTTTTTCATATTTATGACAAATCCTAGCCGTTTAATTATCACAATTAAAAAGGATTGTTTAACCCTTTTAAAATCCAAGGAAAACGTAAAATTTCATCAAAACGACAAATGATCCAATTTATATTTTTATGCACACAACAATCAGCCATTGCCACTTAAAATCTAATACAATATTGACTGAGCAGTAATATATAAAATTTACAACATGGCTGCCACAAGCAGCTATGCTCTATGCTGAATAGATTTAAGAACAAAAAGAAAACTGTGACAATGCATAAAAACCTCCCCATCAAGTTTTGAGTTTAAAGATGTATTCATCATTTACCAGAATCAGACAAATATAAGGTTATTTTAAAATATCAACCATTATTTCACAAACTAGCATTTATTTAGTGATGTTACTTCTCCAAGTGACATTACATGAAAACCAGCATATATGTGCAGACTCAAACCAACAATTATCATATTGCAGATATACTAACTCACATCAGACTGAGATGGTTAGTAGAAAAGGAAGTCATTAAAACAGGTTCACAATATCTATTTTCTATGTAACAAACTAATTGTTTGGATTTACGTGTCACCATGAAGAGAGACGAATTACTACATTTAGCAGAGATGAGTTTATATGGGCTGAGACAACACAATCCTTATTTTTAATAGCAACTAGAAATTAGTGGTTTAACCCCTTTTAATGCCAATCCATGTGTGACCATCCCTGGTTTTATGATATAAATTTCCTGATAAAAAGTGATCTAAATATCTTCCTCTAAAAATTTTATGTTCCAAACACCAGATTAATAATGACAAAATTATTTTAATAACTTCATTATTTTCAAAACAAATTGAAACAAAGGGCAGTATATATTACAAGAAATACGGCAACAAAAGGTTCCATCCTTTTGATGCCAATCCACCTGAAGCCACCTCTGGTTCTATGATCTAAACTAAAACCGTCTGTCAGAACTCCATGTTAAATCATGTTCCAAATGCCAGATTAATAATGACAAGGTTATTGTCATTAAATCTTCAATATTTTCAAAATTAACGGAAACAAAAGCTGTGTATTCCAATTGAAATAAGGTCACAAAAGAGTTAAGCAGACCTGTGTTTTCAAAGACATCCCAGCCATGTCATACTTTATTTAACCATTGCAAATCCCAGACTACATGATAGGGTGTGATTTAACCCTTTTGATACCAACCTGAGACTACCCACCCTAGTTCTATGATACAAACTTCCTGTATTAACAGGATCTAAATTAAAACCAGCCATCAAAATTCCATGTTAATTTATGTTCCAAACACTAGTTTTAATAATGACAAAGTTATTTTCTAAATTCATTATTTTCAAACTTGAAACAAAGGAAGCTTATTTCAACAGAAATATGATCACAAAAGAATTAACAGAATAATGTCAAAGCATTCTCACACCAGTCCAAACAGCTGATTAATAAAAATTCCTAGCATCTCAGATTTCAAGGTCAACCATTCAAAGAGACGATACTGTTAGGTTTCCTGAGCTCAATATGTCAAATATGTTCCATTCTCTGGTTAGAACCAACAGGCTAAAAGAACTTGATATTGCATCCAAGTGATATGTCAATTTCCACATTAGAATGTATTAGACAAAAAGTGACAATAGAATCCTTAACTGAGTTTTCATAAGTCATTAGTCAAGGATTTCTTTTGTTTGTCTATTCCTGGTAGGAATGGTGTGCACAGACTTCTTAGGTTCTTCCAGACTACAGTGAGTGGAATAATTGAGTGACATCAGCAGTTTAATTTGATGACCTAATGGATGTTGATAAGTGATGAGGAATACATGAACAAGGATGGGATGAGAAATAGATGCAGTTGTGAGGAGAATGAGTGAAGGAAGGTAAGGCTTCTTTGTGTCAGGTGGATTTAAATGAAGCTATAAAGAAAGAAAAAGTCAAAGGATTTGATGCCAATGATATAACAAGGGAAATGTGGCAGGTGGAGAACATCTCTATATAATAACTGCTAAAAATGTTGGTTTGTTGGTTGATTTTCCCAGCCACACTTTACATTGTATAAAGATGGAGACAGTAAAAGCGAGATGAAGAAAGAATTAACACAAGGTGCAGGATGAGTGCTTGGTGGGAGGCAATAAAGTGAGAGAGAGAGAGAGAGAGATAGAGATAGAGAGAGAGAGAGAGAGAGAGAGAGAGAGAGAGAGAGAGAGAGAGAGAGAGAGAGAGAGAGAGAGAGAGAGAGAGAGAGAGAGAGAGAGAGAGAGACTCATATATTTAATAATAACCAATATAAGTATTGGTTGGTTGATTTCACCAATTACATCATGTATAGAGAGGGTGGGGGTTAAAGAGATACAGAGAGAGTTAACATAAGATGTTCATAACTTTCTGAAAAATGCAGTTTTTATGAAATTTTGCAGAGATGAGTTTTCCAAGGTGTAGATTGCAATTATGTTGTTAAAATTTAGGAAAATATTCATGTACATTTATTGTAAATATACAAATGAGAAATTTGTTTTAATTTTATTTTCAGGTAATAAATTTTTTTCAAATTAGTATTCATTTCATCATTTTATATAAGTGCCAAGAAATTTGATGGAAGTTAAATTATAAATATTTATGTCATATTTTCTGATATTACCCAGGGTGGCAAATGCATCCTTCCAAAGTTACCAATCATATGATAGGTAACATTCTAATGGCTTAATATATGAGTTTTAATTAATGTGAACTATTTTTATTAAGCTGACATCCCTTCTGTCTAATGTATCTAGAAAGAAAGAGATGTTATCTAGAATCTAGTGTACAGATCAGTGGTTCTGAAACCTTTTAATATCTGAGCCAGATCCAAAAGCTGGATTTTTTTTAAAGAGCTGCACCAAAAAAAAGAAGTTACAAACAAGTCAATTAAAGGAAAATTTATTACATTTATAGAAGGAAGACCATTGGTGGGGCTACTGGAAGGATGCTTGAGGGCTGCATGCATCCCTGGGAGCTGTAGCTGAGAACTGCTGGTATAGTTAAATGCCAGAGGTGCTTCATCCAAATAAGTGAACAGAATTGTAGAGGAAAGGCTTTACACTTTGTTAGGAATTGTACCGTCTCAAACAGACTTCTAAGCTATTGTAAAATAAAATGCTTCTGAGTTTTTTAAAAAGCAATAGCATCCCATCAAATTAAAATTATTAAGTGTAGGATTAAGAATCCTGAAACATTAACTGTTTCAGTTATTTTAATCAAGGTACATCACAGAAAACAACATTGAAGAAGACAGAATTCTACAAGAAAGCAATGTTTCCTTACCTCTTTGCCTTTTGTTTCTCCTTTTTCAAACCATTCTACAGTAACACTCCGAGATTCTTTGTGGATACAACTTATAACAGCCGAATGAACACGACCTAGAGTTAAAAACAAATAAATCAACATGTTAATGTCTGTTCCTCCACATTAGAAGAAGTTAGATGGAGTGACTTAGCTGCATTTGGCACCACACCAAATCTAAAGCCTCGACTTAAAGTAGATTTCTTCAAAATACCAATAGGTGTGGTAACAATTTACGTATCAAAATACAAGTGATGGAAGTCAAGATTTTATAGCAAGAAGCCCTTCCTCATTGAAACTTTGTTAGGTAGAAATTTAAAATAAAGATAGAACCGTTATTAGGAATGTTTTTACAACTTCTGAGTAGGATTTTGGATTTAAGGATTGCTTAAACAAATGGACAGGTTGAAATATAAAAATGATAGTGAGAAAATGTTAAATGAAACCAATTTTAGATGTCCATTTATTAAAACAAATTTATAGAAACTCTTTTTAAATGATTCCTGTAGATTTCTGAATTAATTTGTTGAAAAGTAATTTAAAAGTAAACTACACCCCCGCCCCACCAAGTTTCTTTAATATATTTTTTCTTTTAAATTTAGGACAGAAACAACATCAGAAGCAAAAAATCAAGTATTAAAAACCACACTCCAGCCTCTGTCGCATGGGTATGCTGTATCCCCTCTATCTTTTCTACCACTACAAGTTCTGGCTGGCCTCACACCAACAACACCTACGCCCTCCCTGTCCCACTCATCTCTCCCCGCCATCAACACCTGGTGCATCCAACCCCACCTTCTTCCCTTTCCCTACACTAACCCCTATACCTGATCCTTCCTCTCCCAAAACTACATCACTCTGGAATCTCCACCCTGCAGGTATTGACTTGCAATTGTTTAAACAGAACATTAACAGCACCAACCTAATGTCACCTATCTTGGGATGTCTACAAGGGTCAGGGGCTCTAGCCCTGCCTCCAAGCTCAGTAATAAAAAACAAGACAGAGAAAAAAAGCATGACAGAGCTAGAATAATCCTTAACTTAGCACATTGTCATTATAATTATTACAGGAATAAAAATACACCAAGTGAAAGCAATGTACTTTTAATTCTTTTCACAATTTACTCAGAAATTCCTCAATCATATACACATACCATTTTCAAATGATCTAAATTAAAACCTTCCCTCAAAATTTCATGTTAATTTGTTCCAAACACCAGCTTAATAATGACAGTTGTTTTACTAAATTCTTTGTTAAAAGTAATTGAAAGAGAGACGGTGTATTTTTAACAGAAATATAGTATCAAAAGGATTGAAATGATATTTAAAAAACCTTCCATCACAAATTGTTAGTTTATTTTCCAAACACCAGTATAATCATGACAAAGTTATTTTACTAAGCTGTTTTATTATCTTCAAGATTAATCAAAACAAAGCCCCCTCCCCCAAAATTTCAGGCCTTGTGCCTAGAGTAGAAAAGATTATTATTATTATTATTATTATTATTATTATTATTCAGGTCACTGCCTGGAATTGAACTCAGAATCTTGGGGTTAGTAGCCCGCGCTCTTAACCACTACACCATAATAAGAACATCGAAAAATACCTTAGGAATGAGAACCCAGGTTCAAAATTTCTCCAAGACACCTAATGAAGGCTGGAGGGTATATCAGCCGAAACGTTGTGTTAACAACAAACAAGATGAAGACAAATATCCATCAAATGTAAATAATGTAAATAATTTTGAAATCTTGTTTGGGTTTTCCACTGTGATGACAGAGCCTTGGTTCTGGGGTCATAGCCATAGATCCACTATCTGTCACCTGTTATGACCATTTTCAAAAAGATCATCTTTCTCAACTTGATCAAGGAGATCCTGCACAGCTGAAACCCAATCTTGCTTTTGAAGCAACTACACACTACACACTTCACTTCCAAGCACTACTGTAAACAACGGAAGTGAGGGAGAACAATTATAAGTGCATGCATGGCAGAGTTCAATGTCAATTTGTGTCAAGTGGCTCCACTCTGCATACTATAGCTCTTTTACCGATAGCGACAGTCCCTATACTTTTAGACCAGGCCTCATAAATAAATATATATTTTATATATATATATATATATATATATATATATATATTGATAGAAAAGACAAAAGAAAGAGACCTCGATATTATGTAAATAGAGGAATATATCTGTAAAAATATGTGACACTTATTCAGTAGCCATAAGTGTCACATATTTTTACAGATATATATATATATATATATATATGGGAGAATATACAAATAATAACAACAGACGAGGACAGGTGGTGTAAATAACAAAAGTATATATTAGTATGACGCTCGGGAATACGGAAAGTCAAGTGGAAAAATAATCGTGACAGAAGCAGTTTTAAAGTAATATCCCACTTAAAAGTGGATGTTGTGTTAGAACACAAAATACTATGTTATTTACTCTGAGAGAACCTCTTATATGGACTAGTGATGCATAAAAGGCACTGGTGTTGCAAAGAATAATAGCAACAGAAGAAGTATTAATACCAAAAGGTAATATTTATATCAACTTAAAAAGTGCTGTGTAGCCACAGATACCAAGGAAGGTCGAGATCACGTGACCTGGCAGTTTCAGCAGCAGATCTCCCACCAGTGATAGAAACAGGAGTGCTTTTATGCACCACAAGTCCATAAGAGAGGTTGTCTCATGGTAAATAATCCAGCATTATGTGTTCTAACACAGCATCCACTATTAAGTGGAGATAAATAAGGTATCTTTCAGTTTCTAGCTACAAAAGGATTTGATTGGCCAGAGGCTATACAGGAGGCACATGCCCAAAGTGCCATGCAGTGGGACTGAACCAAAAACCACACAGCCATGCCTCATATGAAGTAAGAAAACTATGTATAACAGTGAAAGCTCATGAGATGGTTAACCCTTTAGCATTCAGATTTCTTTATCAAATGTAATGCTTATTTACTCACATTGTTTTCAATTAATCATGCATTATCTCGTAGCTTTGAGATTTCAATGATGTGATGGTTTATAATTAGAGTAACATTGTAGGGTAGGTGTGAAGGGCTGAATTTGTCTGGTTTGAACATACAATAGGTAGAATATTTGGGCCTGATATGGTCAGTTCAAATGCTAATGGGTTAATAAAAAAGATTACCGGGTTGTTGAATGTATAATAAAAATATAATAAGTTAGATTAAGTTGAAAAATCAATAGGAAAATTTATACCTGAAAACACAAATCAATGAACAGTGCTGTAACTATTAAATGGGCTTCAGGACATTCCTAAGCTATGTTAGAAATTTTAATAACGAACGTTTTTAACTGGCACCCTGTCAATTATGTTGAGAGTTCCAGTTGATCCAATCCACAGAACAACCAGCTTGTGAAGTTAATGTGCAAGTGGCTGAGGACCCCACAGACATGTGTACCCTTAACATATTTCTCTGAGAGACAGCGTAACACAGAGTGTGACAAGGCCGACCCCTCTGAATTACAGGTACAACTCATTTTTGTCACCTGAGTGGACTGGAGCAACGTGAAATAAAGTGTCTTTCTCAAGGACATGTTTCCACTGGGAATTGAACTTATAACCTTAGGATCAAGAGCTGAATACCCAAATCACTAAGCCATGTGGCTTCAAGATGAACATTTAACCCTTTTGTTACTATATGTCTGTAAAAGTACACGTTTGTTTTAATTTTGAAAACAATGAATTTAGTAAAATAACTTTGTCATTTTTAAGTTGGTGCTTGGAATATAAATTAATATGTTGAGGGATTCCAATTTAAATCACTTTAAAACAGGAAGTCTTTATCATGTACAGTGGCTGATGTTAGGAAGGGCATCCAGCCATAGACACCCATGCCAAATCAGACTGGAGTTTTGTACAGCTCCCCAGCTCTGGTCAAACCGTCCAAACCATACCAGCATAGACAACGAATGTTAAATGATGATGATGCTGAACCAGGGACAAGCTCAGATAGGTTGGTATGAAAAGGATATCAAAATAAAAGAGTTATGTGAATATAAGAATAAAAACTCTACATAACAGAGATAAGACATGCTAAATAAAATATAAAGACAGAGCTCTAGGCACAAGAATGGGTGTCCAGTTAAGAAGTTAGCTTCCCAACCACATGGTTTCAGGATCAATCCCAATACATGGTCACTTGGGAAAGTGTCTTCTATAAGCCCAAGCTAACCAAAGCTTTGTGAGCAGATTTGATACATGGAAATTGAAAGAAGCCTATCATATATTGGTGTGAGCGTGTGTGTGTGTGTCTTTGTTTTGATATCACCTGATATTGTAAATGAGTGCCATTGTCATACAGCGTTATTCACTTCCAATGAAAGATGTTTAGCCAAGGGGAAATATTACCTGACTTGGAAGCAAGTGGGGGTTGGCAACAGGAAGGATATCCCAGCCATAGAAAACCTGCCTCAATGAATTCTATCTGACTCATGCAAACATGGGAAGGTGAACATTAAAATCATGATCATGAAGATGTGAGTTCTTTTTTTTTTAAATATATAAAAATAGTAGTAAAAAGAATTGAACTTTGAATTCAAGAATAAATAATTTCTTATTCATATTGTATGTATATATAAATTTCATTGAACAATGATAAACTACTAATAACTTCTTTTTAATAACAAGATACGAATCAGAAGGCTGCTTTTAGAAATGATTGTTGCTAATTATGAGTGGAATTATAAAACAAAAAAAGAGATATTAGAATATAGGACATTCTTTGATGATAATATAATCTATCACAAAGCTCTGACAGAAGTTCTCGCATGGATGAGTCACAATCTATTTGTCTTTTTTTCCTTCTGTCTTTTTAAATCTTATGAGAATACAAAACAAAACAAAAAGATGTAAATCTATATATTTGGTTACATAACTGGTCACATATTTGATGTCCAGTTTTGTTTTCTATTTATTTATTTTTTTAATACAGAATGGAAATTATGAATTTACAAGAAAAAAACACAACAGAAATTATCAAATCAGGTGACCATTATTTCAGGTTTAGCATGGTACTATATAATTAATAAAAGGAAGTGAAAAATAATAGCATTTTAGTTCAGAAAATTACTAATTACTTTCATGGAAACTGGTCATATTTGTGAAAAACTGCCAAATGGACTTAATAATGAAGAAAAGTGAAATTCTTATGTTGAAAATTAAGAAATTAAGGACAAAGAAACAGAGAGAGACCTGGGGAAGAGAGGGGATGTCATTGAGGAGGTCACAAATAGCAACAAAGTCATTCAGACAAATCTAGCTGACTGACTGACTGAACAATTAATCAAACACTTGATTAGTTAATTCAATAAATAGTTAACTAATTGACCAATAATAGAAGTAAAATCAAACCAGTGCATGTGTTTACTATTGGCATAAATGACTCTCCCAAAAATACACAAAAATTCAGGACAAAAAAGTTGGGTTCAAATTTTGGCACAAGGCCAGCAATTTTGAGAGGAGGTGATTACACTGATCCCAGTACTCAACTGAAACATTTTACTGAACTTGAAAAGATGAAAGGCAAAGTCAGCCTTTGCAGAATTTGAACTCAGACTACACCGATGAATGAAATGCCACTAAGCATTTTGCCTGGTGCCCTAACAATTGTGCCAACTTGCCATCTTAAGGACAAAATATTGAGAAATATGTAAATGAAGCATTCAGTTTTTATGAGTTTGTGTGAAGAAAAGAGGAAATGCTACTTAAGATTTCCTAAATAGGGGTCAGTTAATGTCCATTCTGAAGTTTTGTAGTTGCAGAGAAAGGTGTAGTTGCGTGGATGAGAAATTTACTTTCAAACCATGTGGCTTTGGGTTCAGCCCCACTACATGGCAATTTGAGCAAGTATCTTCTAAGCATGAAGCCACCGAGAACCTTGTTAGTCCATTTGGTAAATGAAAACTGAAAGAAGCTTATCATGTGTGTGTGTGTGTGTGTTTCTCTTGCTTCCTGATGGTGGTGGTTGCTTCCAGTACTCAATACAAAACATGTCCCAAGTCGTTTCCAGTTCTATAAACCAGATGTTTATCACCTCTCTTGCAAACAAGTAGGGGTTGATGACAAGAAAGGCATCTGACAGCAGAGAACTCTACCCCACATATTCTCATTTAACCAATGCAAGCAAAAATGTTAAAAGTATTATGTTGAGTCAAAAGTTTAGCAAGATTTTGGTAATTTATTTTGGTAATAAATTAACACAAAAGCAGCCTCACATTCAAAGTATAGAAGCCATTGTGTTGCAGAGTCTGAAGCCACCTTTCTGCCAGTTCTTTGATCCCATGTTGATACCAGTTCTTGTCCTTTAAGGTGAAGAACTCCTTCACTGTAGCTTCTACTTCCTCTTGATTGATGAAGCATCACGAGAGCAGGAAGTGGATTGGAATAAATAATCATCTAAGGGAGATGTTTTGTCACAATCCAAACCTGAATAAGCAGTGGTTGAGCAAGAGTCAGTTTCTGAAACCTGTCGCCAAACTTGGGCATTTCAAATACAAGGTGATGCTCTGCATCTGGTTGGAATGATGATGGAATCTGAATGCTGGGCTGCTTTTGTTTTAACTTCGTGAATAAAGCAAACAAGTTACCAAAATATCGTAAAACTTTTAATTCAACACAAATATCAAAATGATGATGATGATGATGAAAGTGACATTTCATCACCATTGTTTTAACATTTACTAAGGTATGGTTCTGAAGAAAATGACTTGAAGTGTGACACAGAAGATAACCCTTTTAATGCCACACATCTGTATAAAAGGTATTTATATTTGAATTTAAAATTCTATGAAAATCCCCAAACATAATGCTACCAAATAATTTTCATTAGTCCACATCAATTTATAAATTGTCACAAACACAGGAGGTGCAAGTGTGGTAGTGTGGTTAGGAAATTTGTTTCATAATCATGTGGATTCAGGTTCAGTCCTACTGTGCAGCACCATGAGCAAGGGTCTACTGCTATAGCCATGGGCTGATCAAAGCTTTGTGAGTGGATTTGGTAAGAAGAAACTGAAAGAAACCCATTACATACACGTGTGTATGTAACTGTGCATGGCTCATTAATTGTAAACAAGCATCACTGTCATACAAGCAGTGTCATTTGTTCGATGTTTAAATGAGCCTTTTGTTAACAAAGAGCACACAGCATGTCAAGAAATCTGGACATGCTTTCATGGTGGATTGCAACCAAATGACAATTTGCGAGAAAGGCCATTGTTTGAAACCAGAGAATGTGCATGAAAATGGAGGAAATACAAACTAACACAACTACACACAAATACAATAAGCTTCTTTCTGTTTCTATCTACTCAATCCGCACACAAGGCTTTGGTTGACTCTTGGCTATAGAAAAAGACACTTGCCCACAGTACCACCACACAATATTATTGATTCCCAAACCATGTGGTTGGGAAAACTTCTCAAACCACTCATACATCTCTTTATAAAATAAAGCCTTAGTTTCTCACATTGTTAACAGCAACACAAATGATATGGTTCAAGTGAGCAACCCTTCTTCATTTAAGATCTCACAACTCTCCTGTACTTCTAGAAAATTCTGTATCAACATGTGTCAAGATCAGAACATATCGAACCCTTTCTTTCCTATATTTCTGCTGAAATATACCACCTTTAACTGGAGTAATTTTGGAAACAATGAAGAATCTAAGTAACATCACTTTGTCAATATGAATTTGTCGTTTGGAACATAAATTAACATAAAATTTTGATAGGTTTTAATTTAGATCATTTTAATCCTTTGGCATTTAAACCAACTATATCTGGCCTAAAAATTCTACCTGTTTTGTGTTCAAACTGTCAAGATCTAGCCTCTCACACCTACCCTGCAATGTAAATCTAAAAATATCCAGTCTCATCATCGAAATTTTGAAGTTATGAGATAATGCACAATTAGTTCAAAACAATGGGAATAAATAAGCGCTATATGTGACAGAGTAATCCAAATGTTAAATGGTTAAACCAAGAAGTTTGTATAGTAGAACCAGGTGCAGTCTCAGGTGAGTTGGCATTAGAGGTGTTAATTATTGAAAATGTCAAACTTCTACAGCTTTACTACAGCAGTCAGAAGTTAACCATTTACAAAGAATAACCACCAAGGAGATCTTGACTTAAATTTTGTCATACTAACAAAGACAATAACGAAGTGATGAAGAGAAAACTTTGAGGATAAAGCTTTGGTTGATATCTTCTTGACTAATCTTTTGAATCCATGAATGCCACTTTAGTGGGTGCAAATTGTTTAACTGTAGCCTAGGAACAGGAAAAAAAAGCAGGAGACCTCATGGTCTTGTGTTTATGGCTCATTAATTGACAGAAAACATCATTATTTTCAGCTGTAAGCATAAAACCATGTGGCCACCCATCTTTACATCTTCAAAGAGTATAGCCAACAAAATTGTACCTAGTAAAGGGTAAGGAACATCTCTTTTATGATGATTTTACAATTAGATCCTTAATCATGTGATCACAGGGTCAACCAGACTATCAGATGTTATATATTGCAGATTACAATGCGCTTTACAGTGTTTTAGCTATCAAATGATACCACCCCACTGGCTAGCAATGTAGGCCAACATTCCTCCTGACCAGAAAGCTAGTTCATTGCAGGGATGGTCATTTACAGCTGAGTGGACTGGAGCAATGTGAAATGAAGTGTTTTGCTCAAGAACACAACACACACATTCATATATTATGGGCTTCTTTCAGTTTCTGTCTAGCACATCCACTGACAAGGCTTTTGTCAGCTCAGGACTATAATGCTGAGACTGAACCCAAGACCACATAATTGGGAAGCAAGCTTTTTAACCACACAAACATGTCTGTATCTGCTTATGAACCCTTTAGCATTTAAACCAGCCATATCCAGCCAAAATATTGTACCTGTTTTATGTTCCAAGTGGTCGGATCTGGCCTCTCACACCTACCCTACAATGTCTTTCTAAAAGTAAACAATCAAATCGTCAAAATCCCACAGCTATGAAATAATGCATGATTAATTCGAAACAACGTAAATAAATAAGCATTATATTTGACAGAGTAATCTGAGTGTTAAAGGGTTAAATACTAAACAATGTTCCTTATCAAGGTTCGACTGTAGCAAGGAAGTAACATTCACCTCAATAATAGCAGACAGATATCAAAATAATGATTGCAAATGTGTATATTACAAAAGAAAAATGTATTGTTTCTATGTAAGTCATGCATTGACAGTTGGCAGATAACCAATCAGTTATTATGAATCACTGATTAGGAACAAATTGGCCTAATTATGGTATAACAGCAGAATGAAAACATTAATGCACTGTTGAAAATTTTGAACAAAGTTTTTTGTTCAGATGGGGGATGTTATTTTATTTTGTTTCAGTTATTAGACTGTGGCCATGCTGGGACATCCCTTCGAAGAATTTTAGTCAAACAAATAACCCCAGTACTTCTTTTTTTTTTTTAAAGCCTGGTACATATACTATTGGTCTCATTTGTCAAACAGCTAAGTTATAGGGACATAAACACACCAACACCAGATGTCAAGTGGTGGTGGAGGACAAACAGAGATGCTAAAACACACATAGATGTATAAATACAACAGGCTTCATTCATTTTCCATCTACCAAATCCACTAACAAGGCTTTGGTCGGCTCAAGGCTGCTATAGAAGAAGACACCTACCCAAGGTACCACTCAGTCGGACTGAACCTGGAACCATGTGATCGGAAAGCAAGCTTCTTACCATACAGCCATGCCTGTAACTGTTACAGAATTACACGAATAACATTGACCCCCATATTGCAATCAAGTTGATATATAGGTTTGAGAGGAACGCCTTACTCAACGTATATTAGGACTCTTGCAGTAATAAACATACAAAAACTATGTAGCATTAATTGTACAGGTCTGTACAAGTCAACTTCAAGAACTTCAAGCGGAAATATTTGCAACTTTTATCTTTTTTTTTTTTATATATACTTATTTTTCAATGAGTATTTCCTCCAAGTTCTTTTCATGTAGAAAATCTAAACAGTAAACAGAAGCAATGTTGATAAAATCTCTACCGAGTATTTATTGATTCATGAGGGTATATACAATCTATCAGGAACTGAATTTTTTTTTTTAAATAATAAAAATAAAAATATATATAAAAAAAAACAAGAAATACTATTTCTAACTCCTCTTCAAGCAGTTTGACAGGAAACAAGTTGGAAAACAAAAAAAAAAAGAAAAGAGAAAAAGAAGAAAAAAAACGCCATAAGAGGGTTGCTGCTTAATCTAAGGCTGAACAACACAGTTTCTGACTGGAAAATTATTTTTTATTTTATCATTATTTTTATTTTTGGTTTAATTAATGGCTCACAGGAGTTGGCTTACTGACAAATTATTCAATAAACCATAATGTTTAAACTCCTAACTGTACTAATAATATATTAAACATAACTATTCAAACTGGTACAATGAACCTTGCAAGCAAACAATATAATATTCAGCTGTGCTGTAGTATAACTTATACATACATCATAACTAACTCATAAAAACAAACCATTTTGTATCCTCACTATAATTCGGGTGTTACATATTCCTAATCTATTTCCTAAACTGTGAGAAAAAAATAAAACTTATGGATGGGCTTGCCTCTTCCTCACATCATCATCATGAAGTTTTTAGCGCCTGTCTTCCATGCTATCATGGATTAGCTGGTTTCACAGGATCTGACAAGTCAGAACACTGCATCATGCTCCAATGTCTACTTTGACATCACCTCTACAGCTGTATGTTCTTCCTAACACTAATCACTTTACAGAAAGTACTGAGTGATTTTCTTTCTTCCTTGATTTCTCTTGTAGCACCAGCACTAGTGAAGCCACAAGACGATTATAACTAAACACACATATGTAATCATTTATTACATTACATTTAATTCACCAGAGATTATTCGTTTCATTATCCATCATCTTTTTCCTTCACATTTCAGGTATACTGAAGACCCCCTTTTTGTCATTGCTTCAATGTATGTAAATAAAGTGTGGGTGAAAGCAAAGAGTTGTCAAAATTACTTAGTAACCAAAGTGCTCACTAGGTTACTATCCCTTTTGATTGAGGAGGACTACAGCAGAGAGGAAGCAGCTTCAGACTTCACCAGTCTAACATATTTTAGATCCTAGATTATGATCCCTACATAAGAGTGAGCCTGGTCTTTAAGTACAAAACATGCCTTTATTAAAATGCCGTTCTCACAATAAGATGGAGCAAATAATTTCCCACTGTAAATCACAGAAAACATTTTCTTCTTGTTTTAATTAACCTTCAATAACTGGCATGAAATATCAAATCTGTTCAAACTTTATCTCCAATATTTCTTTAATAAACAGCTACCATCAATGCAACCATCTTAATCATTCTTACGCCCAGACCAAAGCAAAAGTTCATTTCTCAACCACATAGTTTTGGGTTCGGTCTCACTGTGCGACATCTTGGGCAAGTGTCTTTACCTCCTCATCATCACAGCAAGTGGTAGCTGTAAACAAGCATCACTGTCATAGTGGTATCTTTTGTTCCCAATCTTCTGAGACATGTCTGGTGAGAGGGAAATATCACCTTTTTTGGAAACAAGTAAGGGTTGGTGAGAGGAAGGTCGTCTGGTCATCCCTCACCTTTTTCCAAGCAAGGTAATATTCCCTCCTGGTCAGATATATCTTTCATGGAAGATTGTAAACAAAGGACACCCTTGTATGATGGTAATGCTCATTTACATCTTTCACATAATGTGAAGACAGGGAGACATAATGCACACACACACGAACAGGATGTGCTTCTTTCAGTTTCTATCAACCAAATCTACCCACAAGACTTTGGTCAGCCCAGGGTTAGAGAAGAAGACACTTGTTGAAGGTGTCACACAGTGAAACTGAATTCAAAACCACATGGTTGGAAAGCAAACTTATCCACACAGCCATATCTGAGTCTGTATAACAATGATTATTACAAAAAAAATCTTGGAAAGATAGAAGAGCAATTTTAAGACTCACATCAACCAAACAGAAGACATAAGAGAAGGAGATATGTGTGGTGGCCTAATCTAGTAATCTCCCTCAAATCACAGCCAACAGTCTTAAAAATAGGAAGACACTGGATAATATAATCCCAGATATACTAAAGACAGAATGGAACATTTTTGATCAACTAATACGTATATTGTGTTGTTTGTTTCTCACAGTGCTTAAGATTCAAATATATACTCTTTCTGTGAATGCCAATATTTCTTTGTATAAAGCTTGTGTACATATGCATGTATGTATAATGCATCTATATATATATATATATATATATATATATATATATATATATATATATATATATATATATAAAATCATTGTTGTTGTTTAACGTCCACCTTCCATGCTGGCATGGGTTGGACAGTTTGACAGGATATCTGGCTAGGCTAGAGCCTGCACTAGACTTTTGTGTCTGTTTTGGCATGGTTTTTACAGCTGGATGCCCTTCCTAACACCAACCACTCAGATGAGTGGACTTAGTGCATTTTACATGGCACAAGCACAGGCTAATTTAGTTTTGGCATGGTTTTTACAACTGGATGTCCTTCGAAACACCAACCACTTTACAGTGTGGACTGCATGCTTATTGTGTGGCACCAAACATTAGCAGGGTCACCAAGTAACTTGCAAGACAAAGATCCTCTGAGAGGAGAGGGAGTATTGGAGGTGATCTTGTGCGAGATGATGAGAAATGAAAGGTTTGAGTATGACAGAGAGACAGAAAAGCAGAAACAGGTGTCTTGCTGTAGAGGAGGTACATGATTACCTGGTGAGAGAGAGAGAGTGGGAAACAGCAAGGGTGTAGGAGAGATGGTGGTATAGTGCCAGGGCATACTCACAAGGAATGGGAATCAAAATATGAGATGGTAGGATAAAGGAAGAGAGAGATAGATGGCAAGTACAGGGTTCATAATATAAGTGGCAGCGTATTGCCAAAGAAGCAGAATGGCCAAAAGTAGTGCAGTGGCTGGTGAAAACCTGGGTATATAGAGGGGGTACACACTGATATGCGATTTATACACACAAATATATCCATAGTCACAGATGGTCATGCTTGGGAATCCAACAGGAAAGTGTAATGACAATTGCTTTTGATAGGACCCTGTGGAGGCAGTGTCTGAGGATTCCCTGCCTAGGATCCTCCCAGGAATAATAGTTGAAGAAAATGGAGGGATGGATGGATTCCACACACAGCAGATGACAAGAAAACTTGTCTGTTTTATATGTGCAACACTGGGATTCATTCAAAGATGAAAAGACAAAGGAAATTTGTTTAAAGCAGATCTGTAATATGAGTGACCAGTTTACAGAAAAGAGGAAAGATTCCATCACACAGTTATTTGCACAAAATGTTTAAGAGAACTAAACAACAGGATTAATCCTGGTTACCATATATTTGTTGAAATACACTGTGCCCGTTTCAATAATTTTGAAAATAATGAAGAATTTCGTAAAACAATTGTCATTATTAAGTAGGTGTTTAGAACATAAATTAACATGGAGTTCTGAGGAAAAGGTTTTTAATTTATATCACTTTAAAACAGGAAGTTTATATTGTAGAACCAAGGATGTTCTCAGGTAGATTGGTATCAGAAAGGATGTATCTCTTAAGCTTGTCAGCAATAACAAAGATGTAATATTCTTTTCTACTCTAGGCACAAGGCCCGAAATTTGGGGGGGGGGCAGTCGATTAGATCGACCCCAGTACACAACTGGTATTTAATTTATCAACCCCAAAAGGATGAAAGGCAAAGTCGACCTCGGGGGAATTTGAACTCAGACAGACAAAATACCGCTAAGCATTTCGCCCAGCGTGCTTGAGTGACGACATTGTAAGCAAACTATGATCAGGAGGAGAGGAAAGTGTGTGTATTAAGATGAACAAGTTTATAGTATAAAGGCTGAAAACTACACACGGAAGGAAGTACCAAGTGTTTGAATTGAACTGATTTTACCTACTCTTGAAAACAGACAACAAACTTGTCCTCAGTGAGATTGATGTTCTATTGATTCATAATTTAGAAGAGGTATTAAAAAAAACTGATTTCCATCATTATCATCCTTTTAATGCCTACTTTTTCATGCTTGCAAGGGTTAGAAAGAGTTCACCGAGACAGATTTTCTACAGCTGTATGCTCGTCCTGTCTCCAACCCAAACTTGTTTCCAAAGGAGGTAATAATCTCCCCACTTACAAACAGCCCAGACATGTTTTATGCAGCACTTAAGGAGCCTTTTATTTTCAAAGATCATACAACATATTAAGAAATGTTAGGAAGCCTGGCTGGTTATTCTTTTGTGGTGGGACTGCAAGTCAATGACACTGGTAGAAGTCATTGCTTACAAACCAATGAACACAAAGGAACATGCACACACAAGACTGAGATGACTGGTAATTCAATGTGCTCAAGAAGACACCATCCACCCTGGCAAAGATGAGGTCCTAAAAGGATATAGTTTAGTCTATATTCTTTCAATCCATCTTCACAACACCCATGCCTTCATCACTTTTATAACTACAGCACTATCAGCTGCTGCAATTATAGTAACACAAAAGCAGAGATGCACATATTCCATCCTGCACACTTTTGCGCAATCAGTTTCCACTCTCCTTTGAGCCACCTCTAGATGCTACTCATCTAGCATACTCAATATCATCCCATATAGTCAGAATTTAAAGCAGAAGACCAAAATGATATGCAGTACTGAGGTCAATGTGGCATTGACAACCTCCCA
The DNA here is from genome assembly GCF_001194135.2 of Octopus bimaculoides. Taxonomy (NCBI): domain Eukaryota; kingdom Metazoa; phylum Mollusca; class Cephalopoda; order Octopoda; family Octopodidae; genus Octopus; species Octopus bimaculoides. The sequence goes on from NC_068990.1 coordinate 15,755,858, forward strand.
TACCCTTGTAATTTGTTGAGCTTAAGGTGGTGACCTGGCAGAATCGTTAGCATGCAGGGCAAAATGCTCAGCAGCATTTCATTCGCGTTTACATTCTAAGTTCAAATTCTGCCGAGGTTGACTTGTCCTTTCAGGTTCGACAAAATTAGTACCAGTTAGACACTCGGATCGATGTAATCCTCCCTCTAAATTGCTGGTTTTGTGCCAAAATTCGAAACCATTATTAATAATAACAATAATGAAGCGAGTAGGTTTCTACCTACTCGCTTAGAGCGTCGAAAGAAATATCTAGTAGCATTTCTTCCATTCTACGTTCAAATCACAGCGAGACCATCCTTTCAGGGTCGATAAAAAAGTACTAGTCAAGTACTAGGCGGGGGGTGGGGTTCGATATAATCGACTACACCTGCCCAATTGCTGGCCTCGTGCCAAAATTTGAAACCATTATTACTATTATTATTATTATTATTATTATTATTATGACTCATACAAAAGACATTTACGAAGGTTTATTATTATTATTATTATTATCATCATTATTTTATATCGAAAACAAAATTATAGGCATTAAACGAGACTTGTTAACCGAAACTGCTACAACCGCAAAAGTGTAAAACCGTTTTTAGTATACATGAAAAAGAAAGAAAAAACAGGTTTAAAAGGATAGAACAGTTACAAAAGGTCAATCTTGTTATTTTCAAATGTAAGTACAAAGTAGAACGAGCGACTTTATTTAGCTTTATAACTGCATTATCATTATAGAATAGATAGAATATTAATTAGCAAACGCCATTTAGCATTTTGACTTTTTGGAAGTTGTTGGGATGGGTTTTATGAAATCAGAAGAACCTAACCACTACAAGAACCACGTTTGGTCGGGGAATGACTAATATGAATTATTATTAGGTGCGGAGGAGAAGAAGAAAAAGGAAACTGCCGTTGATTCTGGCATAAAATGAGAAACGGGTGGCAGTCGGGTGGGCAAATATAAAGAGGAAAAAACAGATTAGTTTAATCAACTGACAGATAACATTCAAACTTTTAAGTCTCTAAACACCTTTTCTCTAAATACTTGGCTGCTATTTCGCTTCTATTATTATTATTATTATTATTTATTCGCAGAAACACCAGAGCGTCGAGGAGGGAAAATGCCTTGCGGTAATTTGTTCCGGCTTTTTAATATTCTATGTTCAACTCCCGCCGAGGTCAATTTTGCAGTTCAGCTCTCTGGAGTCAATAAAATAAAGGACCATGCAAATACTGGGGGGTGATGTAATCGACTTTACCCCACCCCTCAAAATAGCTGGTTTTGTGCCAAAATTAGAATTTTTAAAACATTATGAAGAGGTAGATGGACTGGCAAAATCGTCAAAGGAGCGAGGAAAAAATGCCTTGTAGTATTTTGTGCCAACTCTTTAGGTCGTCAGTTCAAATACCTTTCCGTTCATCCTTTCGAAGTCGACAAAATAAAGTGCCAGTCATATACTGGAGTCGATATGGTATCGACTAGACTCCCTGGGCGACTCCTTTCCTTCAAAATTGCTGTATCAAAATTTGAAAATTATTATTAATATTATTCGTTGTATCATCGGAGAAAATCATAGAGGCAATTCTTCCGACACTCTGAGTTTTGAGTGTCGATAAAATAAAAAAATACCAGCTAAGCACTGGGGACGATGGCACCGACTAGCCCCTCTTCTGAAAATTGCTAGCCTTTTGTCTAAACTAGAGACATTATTATCAAAATTGGCGGTTTAATTGACAAAACCGTTAGAGCGTCAGATACAAAATACCTTGAGGGTATTTGTTCCGGCTTTTAACGTCCTGGGTGGGTCTCAAATTCCACCGAGGTCAACTTTGCCTTATATTCTTGTCGATAAAATAAAGTAGCAATTAGTAGTAGGTTAGTGTCGATAGTATGGGGACTGACTCCTCTCTCTACCCTCAAAATCAAAAACCATTAATAATTCACCAATGACAATTCGCTGGTGAATTTGAAAAAAGAACATGAGATGGATGAAACGGGCAAGTAACCAGTAAAAACTGTTACAGATTAGTAATAATAATATACGCAATTGTAAATTATTAATATTGCAAAGATTAGTAATATTGTTTCAATATACATCCCCTCGTTCAGACTAATCCTCTGAAATCAAAATAAATAATTAATTAAAAATTAAATATATTTATCTGCAGTAAATCGGGGTTTTTAAATATGTATTTTTTCTTCTTTCTTTTAGCTTCCAGAAAGGTAAACAATTCGAGAAATAAATGAAATGTATACAAAAATAACTCAAATTCTAATTAAGATAATAATTAAAGACAATTAATTACGTAATGTAGGAATATTTATTTAGAAATGGGGTTACTGTGGACATCATGACTGGAAATATAGTTATTGTTAAGTGTGAAACAGCTCTGTTTGATAGTGGGGAGGGGACGGGATGGGTGGAGTCATGAAACATAACGTTTGAATGACTGATTTAAATAACTATACAATCAGAAATGAATTATATATATTTATATACGTACATTCACACATATTATACATGCCTGTATACACACATACATATATAAATATACATATATATATATATATATATATATATATATATATATATATATGTGTATGTACACACACATGTATATATCACACATACATATATGTACATGCTCACATATGTATGTGTGTGTGTATTAATACATACATATACACGCACGCACACCTATACACACACAATAAGATACGTTGTGTGGATTTTTAAAAAATCAATCAAGATTTTTTATTCTTTCTGATATGACTTATTCTTGGTGAATAGTGAAGGGACGAGGAGAGCGCACGACCAGGTAAATGCCATAGCAACTCGGGATCAATCGGGGGTTATTCTACATCAATGCCTCAATGTCTACAGGTGTTGCTGGTTTTAGGGGGACACTGTTGATACACACTTCCGGCTTGAAATCCTCACTACATGTCATACACCATACACTAACTGGTATGGTAAAGGAAGATGAAAACCATGATAATATCCCAGACTTAACAACCAGATAACGGATATAAAATTCTCCTCTCTCAAATTAATCTCCCCGCCAACAGGATCGGGTAAATATGTCTGCGAGAAAGAAACACATGTGTGATATCTAGTCAGTCCGACTGATTGGGGGGAAAACTTAATTAAGCAGCTGTGTATTATATTATTATCGCTTTCTCCCCTCCAGAAACAGGAGGAACGGAAACCCAATTCTATTTAGTGGGGAACCAAAATATGTCGACTGTTATTTAGGGAGATTCCATAAGGTCCCGAACAAGATCAAGTTACCTACAGACAATAGAGTTCATTATATACGCACACACAAACAAAAGTGTGTTAATTTATCTTTTCACATTTGGAAGGTTCTACAACACGAAACCGTTCTGTAACGTGAATTGACTGTTATGAAACTACATTTATAATACTATATTACACACACATATTATATATATATAACAAATCTGTCAACATTGTTAAAATCCATTTTTAATTTCCCATAACAATGAATACTTTAGTAGAAAATAAACTTTATCTGAAAACGTGTTTATGTGAGTGTAATGCTGTTAAATTTTTAATAATTGATCCGATTCTAATTAGTGTTAATTTTTTTCAAGATTGTCCAGTTGAAGGAGGGGAATAGAAAACAAAGAATGCAACATGAAGGGGGGAGAACGATAGAGAGAGAGGAAGAGGGGGGAATAAAGAAACTATGAACAGAGAAAGCTTTCCAAAGTTGAGAAGAAAGTTTTATGTTCTCGTGTTGGGAGAGAACATGATTTTATATAAGAAAAGCGATCAAGTTTAATGTTGGTGAGTGTATCCTAGCAACCTTATTGCCAGCTATGGCATACAGAACCAAAAAGAAAAAAAATGAATAAATTGCGGGACACAGTCTAAATGGGGAAAAGTAATGCGATCAAATTTAGAATGTTAGAGGCCTTTCCTGTCAAGAAGAAAAAATGCAATGGATTTAACACAAAAGAGATCAAGAGAGTAAAGAAACAAGAGTTAAGATGGATTCAATCAATTGAATGAAAGAGAAAATACTTGCCATCAGTTCGTTGAATATCAACGTTCAGGCCGACACAGATGCGGCCGAATTCCATGGTAGAAGTGTAAGGAGATTCTTTCTCTCAATTTATAACCCTTTTCGTTGGCAATTGCTGTTGTTTTAATACAATGTTGTTTTTAAAAAATGGTGTATGTATAAATATAAATGTTTGTTTCTCTGTATATGTGTGTGTGTCTGTGTATGGTTGTGTCTGAGAAGTGTAGTATTATTTAGTTGTTCGCAGAAAAAAAAAGGTATCACATTTGTTCTATTGGAAGCCTTTAAACTACAGCAGGCGTCAGACTAACGACAGAAGAACAGTCAAGGCAGCTTTCATTCTCGTTCCTTAGAGAACTGAGTGAAGGAGACGATAGAGAGACAGACAGAGGCTAAGCTAAATAATAAATGTCAACCCAAAGCTTTGTGTGTAATTAATTAACTAAAACAAAAAAGAAAGAAAAGGCAACATATATGCTGTTGCGCCAACAAAATTGGCCCACCAAATCTTGACCATCCACAAATAGTTAAATACCGCCTATTCCGCCCCTGGTAGTTTAGGCTCAGACCATAAAATCAACAAAGATATCCAGACCCCTTCTTCGAGGAACGGCAGTGGCGGCCGTTAGCAAATTTCAAACTTGTCATGCGCTTGCGCAACTTCCGCTTGTACGGCCGTCTCTTTACTGCAGCTTAGTAACTACACCAAACATGGCATCACGTGGCTAATAACGCACCTGCTCAACTAATTGCTGCTTACCATTTCAGTTTGATTTTTTCGTCTTTCGTGTGTTGTTTAGCTCCAGATCATCCCTGATTGAGCAGATCAAAGGTGTTCTAACAGCCATGACTATCTCCTCATAATTTTCTATGTCTATGACAACACTGTCAGTTCTGTCCTTTTTTTCAAAAAAAAAAAACTGTCAGGGTGTGATTTGGCAGTTCTTTCAGATTTCGGGCAACCATGTATAGGCTCCCTTCATTTATTCATTCATGTGCTGTTTATCCCCTTATTAAGAAGTTCAAAGGGGTTCTAACAGCCATGACCATTTCATGATTTTAAATGTCAATTACATCTCTCTCTTTATTAAGAACTGTTAGGGTGTGATTTAGCAGCTATTTCTCACATCTCGGACAACCATGTATAAGGTCCGTCTTATTTGCTCATTCATATGGAGTTTCTCAATGACTACCTCAGCATCAAATGTGGTTTCTAATTTATTTAGTTATGTGTGTATATGTTTATTTTGCTGTGGTTGCTTGCTCTGGCCGCGTATAAGTTGGTGTGCACAGGTAAAAAAGGAAAGAAAATTATATTTCGGGATGAGAGAGAAAGATCGAGAATATCATACATTTTGGGCGTTATTTGTCTCTATAGCAGCTTTAATTGAACTGTCATTAAAAGATTTCGTACTTATAGTGTATCTGGAAATGTCTTCCCTTTTTAAAGACGCTATGATGGTGTGGGGGGGGGGACAATGTGGCTGCTATTTCTAGCGAACCGAGCGACTGCATTGATATTCCTTCGTTTTTGTAACTTTTCAAACTGACGAACAATTACTATTCACAAACCATCCCATTCAGCTTGCATGTAATATAAATATACCCAGTAACTCGTTATATATACACACCTTTTATTAATTCGAAGCTGGAGCTTCACTCCAAATTTCTCCTCTCTCTCTCTCTCTCTCTCTCCAAACGTACACACATACATGAGCGAACAAATGAAAGAAAATAGCGTTCAACACGTTTGGTAGGCGTTACATATTTTAATAACAGTTTGACTCAACTCCACATGACTTCAAGTTTCATATATGTATGTTACTTTTTGCAATGTTATCTATTGAAGAGTACGATTTTGAATTCACCTGTCACATTCCTGCCAGTGACATGTTAACTTACCCCAGATCTTCCCTTTAACTACTATTAGGGTAGGAGTTAAGGTAGGAAAAATACAGAGTAGGAGACGTCAACCAACTTAGCTCACGCATAATCGCTCGCCTTGCTAGAAATAGCAACCACGCCTCACTTAAATCACAACCTACAGACGAAAAAAAAAAGGAAAGACTTTAGATAGTGTGATCCTAACAAGATATGATGGTCACAGTTGGACTATTTTAGATCATAAGTCTGCTCAATCAGGGCCGACTTGAGAACTAAATAAGTTTATATATATAAACACACACACGCATATATGTATAAATACATATATGCATGTATACACGTATCCTAGATATGTAGTCACACACACATGTATATATACAAATTTGGATATACATACGTATACATGCATTCATAATCACACACACACGTATGTGTATATGTGCGCGCGCTCTTGTATGTAAGCGAACTCTACCCGTCTGCAGTTTCCTAAAACAATGCAGAAAGATTTCTGTTGGCGTTACAGAGTAACGCTTTTGTTTCTGTGCATGATAATCTGCAATCAAGCTCTCTATCTATTCTATGTTTTTATATAAACTCAAAGCTGAAACAAAGACGACAAGACAAAGTTTTATTGATTTTTTTCCCGGGGTAGAACATCCTAGTAACGAACTTGACACCACAATGCTGCCAGCAATGCGCATGTTCAACCAAGACGCCGCAGCTCGTCACTCATTCAAATAGTTGTTTTAAATAATTATTTTATTATATCGCCTAGAATCGCATCTACTAACGGACGGATAAATATATTTCCTCACTGAAGCCCTTATCCTTTTTTCATTTTGGCCTGACATGTCTAATTTTCTCCTCTCAGATTTCATAACTTACTTGATAGATTCCAAAGTGAAAGGCCAAGCCTTTCTTCGCCTTTTTACTCGAAGATGTTAAATTCGGTAGATTAATTACAAAACATGAGAAGAAAGAACCAAACGAAGTATTGTAAAGTATTTAGTCTGGCGCTATGCCGTCATAGAAATGTCAAACAATGTTAAATTGTTGTACAATACAAACTTATTGGAGAGGAACTGTATAGTTTTGTCGATCGTTTTCATTATGTTACTGGTACTTTTTTGTCGACGCCGTATAGATCAAAAGGCAGTAATATTTTTAAACTCAGGTTCATAGATACCCCGAAGCTATTCTTTCATAGCGAACCTGATGTCCTTGAAATCGTTAACAATATCGATTTGTGATTAAGCTAAGATGGTATAACAGTAAACTAAATGACCTTCAGTATTTAGTTAACGGTCTTCTTAGATTCAAATCTTACTGAGAACAACTTTGCATTTCACATGTTCGGGTTTGATAAAACAAATAATAATGACAATAATATACCGTTAATTCTAATTAGCTACATATAACTATATATTTTATAAAGGATGGAATTAAATTGGTGCCGAGGCGTCAGTAGCGTAACAAAGGATGTACAAAGTACTGTCACTTGGTGATGGGGCAAACGTACGTGGAAGGTATGTTATGTTCAAGAAGGGGATAACCGCCCAAAATCCATGTTACACCACTGGTGAGTGTAGGCCGCTTCCAGCTATTATATAGAGCTCTCCTTAAATTTCTAATACATAAATATTTACCTTCATTTGGTAGAATACTACAAAACGGCGGAGAGGTTAGCGGTTTGCATCCAACACTGAAGGATTGCTATTTCCAATATTAACATGCTGAGCTCTTCTAATGGCCCCAGCCCACTTGGGTGTAAATTAGTACCTATGTAATTGATGAGTGATGCATTAGTTTTGATTTAGTTCTGCTGAAAAGATTACCAGCAATGAGGCTGGTTTCTCATTAACAAGGAGCTTTAGTCTCTGATCAACATAACATTAATACGCACCAACCAACAAGTGTGTCTGGATTCACACAAAGATATATGTTACCCTAAAGCAAAGTATCACGTAAAGAGCACCCAGTACACTCTGTAAAGTGGTTGGCGTTAGGAAAGGGCATTCAGCTATAGAAACCAAGCCAAAACAGACTATGGGACTTAGTGTCGCCCCCAGCCTTGCCTGCTCCTATCAAGCTGTCCAACCGATGCCAGCATAGAAAACAGACGTTAAATGTTGATGATAAGATATATATATATAAGGATTTAGATAGAATCTGGTACTTCAAAAGATATGCACCCAGTAGGGTTGGATAAACCTGTGGTCACTGCCTTCGGTTGATAAATATCAAAACCCTGTGAGTATTTAGCGCTCAGGGGCTGATTCAAAGCACACGTTACGTTGATTGTACGTTGTTGGTATACTCCAGGGTATCCGACTTGTCGTAAATCCCTATGTTGTATTATAATCAAATGAATACTAACAGACGACGGATAATTACCAGTTCATTACAGCCGTTTCTTACGCATCTTTTAATAGAAGAATGAGAATATTGCTTCATTGCAAAAAAACCGTAATCATCAGATGAAACATAATTTCAAAAACAACAGAATACAACAGGGACGTCCCAGCTCTGTTTTTGAAAATATGTTTCATCTGATAAAATGTTTCTTTTTGCAATGAAGTAATGTTCTCATTCTTCTATTTTAAAAATGTGCAAGAAATGGCTGTAATGAGCTGGTAATTATCCATCATCTGTTATTATTCATATATATATATATATATCATCATCATCACCACCATTTAACGTCCACTTTCCATGCTAGCATGGGTTGGACGATTTGACTGAGGACTGGCGAAGCGGATGGCTACACCAGGCTCCAATCTGATCTGGCAGAGTTTCTACAGCTGGAGGCCCTTCCTAACGCCAACCACTCCAAGAGTGTAGTGGGTGCTGTATATATATATATATATATATGTGTATGTATATATATGTATATATATATATATATATATATGTGTGTGTATATACATATATGCATACTTATATATATATGTGTGTATATCTATCTATCTATTTATATATGTATATATATATATATATATATATATATATATATATATATATGTATATATATGAGACAAGGTGTACAAGAAGAGAAGGCAAGGAAATGTGAGCGAGGGGGAACGAAAGAACGAATGTCATAATACAAACAGATATACACACAAGTGCCATCCATTCATGGGACAATAAACATTTTCTTAGACTATAAATTCTTTTACTAAATAAATGAATTTTATAAGGAAATAATATGAGTATAAAAGGAACTCTCTGCATAATAATAACTGATATAAATATTATTTGGTTGGTTGGTTGGTTAGTTGATAGTTATATTTTCTGATAAGTTAATCAGCATGTGATAAGTAACACTGGTATATGATAGTTTCAAATTTTGGCGCAGGGGCAGTAGGGAAATCAATTACATCGAACCCCCACCCCACCCTGTATTTGACTGGTAGTGGTATTTATTTTATCAACCCTAAAAGAATGACAACCAAAGTCAACCCCAGCAGAATTTGAATTCAGAATATAAAGGCAAAACTGTTAGCCTTTTTTTGTCCAGTATGCTAAGGGTTCTGCCAGCTCACTACCCTACTCTAGTGATATAATAAAAACTTGTGAAAAAAAAATGACTGAGACACAGATAATATATATAACATATATATAAAACAATGGACGAGATGATTTGTAGTATTTCATTACATCCCTTTATATTCTAGTTTGCAAATTCTATTGGAATCAACTTTATCTTACGTCCTTCTGGAATTGATAAAATAAATACCCCTCGAGTACATAGATCAGTGTAATTAGTTATACTCTTCCATGCAAATTCATGGCCTTCAGCTAATAAATCAGTATTTAGTTGCATTCTAAATTTACAGACTCTCATGACCAATTCTATTTTTCTCCCGTTTGGGAAGGAGAAAAACTACCAGTTATATGCTGGGTTGATTAAATTAACCTCATTGCACCAACAAAGTTTGTAGCCAAGTGTTAAAGATCAATATACATTTAAGTCAATGAAGGAGCCTATTTCTCACACACATACACATATATAAATATACAAGCACATCTACATATAGATAGATAGATACCAATGTAAACCTACTTGTTTAAATTCAATGAATATATTTATTGAAATAGCCTTTATTATCTCATAAAGGAATCATACTCCAGTATATATGCATTTTATAATTACACATACACACAATGTGTGTGTGTGCATATATATATATATATATATACACATACATACACACACACACACACACATATATATATATATATATATGTACTCTTGCTTAGATATTAACATACCTTTGTGTGAATGCATGCACACCATTGTTTCATGGTTGCCAGGAGATAACCCAGCACTCAGTGTATCTGTATGTTGCATTACTTTATATTGATCTATCCAATCGAAATAGCTTAAGGGAATGACTGTCTCTGCATAAATCTTGTCCAATTTAACCCTTTGAATATGTGTATTGAATTATAACTAAATTGAAAATAACGATGACAGGTTTAGTAAACTAACTTTATTTGGAAATATACAATTTTCATTTCAAGTTTAATTATAGTAGAGTTATTTTATTAAATTTTTCATAATTTTCCAGATTAACTGGAACAAAACCAGTCTATTTCAACAGAATTATATCAACAAAAAGGTTAATTCAAGAAGTTTGTATCATTGAACTAGGACCAGTCTCAGGTAGGTTAGTATCAAAGAACAAACGATCCATATTAATTGTTTAACATTATCACTGTTTCAGCAACAACCAAGAGAAATGTATCAATAAACTTTATTTAGTCACATAGTACATCTAAAAAGATAGCAGTCAATCCATTGAAGTGTTGAATCAACACTTTGTGGTATCTGTTCAACTTGTTTGTGTTCTGCACTTAAATTCCACCTAAGTTTACTTTATTACTAACTGGGACTCCATTAGCTATGACGATAAGCATTCCTGTTGATCTGATCAACAGAACATCCTGCTCGTGAAATGTGCAAGTGGTTAAGCACTCTACAAACATGCATATCCTCAACATGGATCTCAGAAAGATTCAGCATGACACAGCAACCTTTGAAATACAGGTACTACTCATCTCGTTTTTGTTAGCTGAGTGAACTGCAGCAATGTGAAATAAAGTGTCTTTATCTATATCTATAAAAGGCAGGATGTGTGTGTGTATATGAATGTACTTTATGCATGTCCACAAATTAGCATGCATGTTGCTCCAATTTTAGGAGGACATTGGTCACAACCATGGCTGTGCTTTTGTCAACTTATTTTTCCTGAGGCACCCCCAGGTAGCGGTAAAAATAGCTTTTCAACCATAACTTTTACCAATTTTCGCATCAATGAAATCTGTAAGTTTGCTAACATGAATTAAATCCCCTGTCTTATAGATTAATTCACCCTACTACAATGCCTCCGAAAAAAATTAGATTTCGATTACCTAAGTAATCTCAGCGTAGGAAAAAAGAAAGAGCTGAAGAGATTATTAGCAAAATATTATAACTTTTTGGGCTGAAATCTGGCACTAAAAGCTTGCGGATATTCCGCTACAAAACATTTAATATCAAAGCAATAACTTTCATAAATCATAGAATAATTTTTGAAGACTCTTTCTGAACCCAGTCAATGACGGGTATTTCTGCTAGTCATAAATAAAGTCTTGCTCAGGAATCGAATTCATGACCTTGCAATTGTGAGCTGAATACTTCACCCACTAAGCCATGCACCTTCACAGGTATATAAAATAAGTCTGAGTCAGTCATGTTCTAGGTTTGATTCTTCTGTCTCTCAGAATTAAGTTCACTGCAATGAGAAGAATAAGTACCAGACTGTCCAGTCTTCCTTTTTCCCAAGACAACTGTTTCTCCTCTATTGTCATAAATGGCTCTAGCAGAGAAGATCTCCATCATTTGATCATGACGATTCAGTTGTTTGATTGACTGAATTACCTGCCCCTGAATTAATATGTTAATGGCTGAGTATTCCATAGACATGTGCACCCTTTATGCAACTCTAAGGTAGAATCAGTATGACATTATGAAGAGAGAAATAATTATACCCTTTGAATTACAAGTATCCTATCAGAGTATGGCACACACACACACTCACAAATGATCAGATAGTGATTCAATTATTCTAGAAAGATTATTACTAAATTATTGGCCATGTGGTTATGTATATATATATATATATATATATAATGGTCCTGAAAGTGTTGAAAATCAGAGTATTCCAATGTAGCACTCATTCTGGATTCAAGGCTATCTACACTCAAGGATGATTGAAATAGTGTAGAACATCCAGATATTACACCAGAAAATTCAATGTGCTAGTCTTCTTCTAATTCTACCTTTGGCACGTAAAAAGTACCCACTACTCTTGGAGTGGTTGGTGTTAGGAAGGGCATCCAGCTGTAGAAACCTTATCAGATCAGATTGGAGCTTGGTGCAGCTGCTAGCTTTCCAGACCTCAAACCGTCCAACCCATGCCAGCATGGAAAATGGATGTTAATCAATGATGATAATTATCTAGGTCCTGTCTGCTCTTTCACCATTTTTATCATTTTATAATTATTGTTTCTTCTTGATCATCATCGTCGTCGTTTAATGTCTGCTTTCCATGCTGGCATGGGCTGGAAAGTTTGAATGAGAGCTGGCAAGCTAGAAGACCGCACCATGGATACCCTTACTAATGCCAACCACTCTAAGAGTGTAGTGGGTGCTTTTTATGAGCCACTGGCATGGACCAGTCAGCTGGCACTGGCATCAACCATGCTCAAATGGTGCTTTTTATGTGCCATTGGCAACGATCATGCTCAAATGGTGCTTTTTATGTGCCACCAGCATGGGACCAGACAGGTGGCACTGGCATCAACCATGCTCAAATGGTGCTTTTTACATGCCACCAGCACAGTTGCCAATCAGGCGGTATTGTCATCAGCTACAGCAATGACTTCACTCAACTCAAAAGATCTTCGCAAGTGCAGTTAATTGCCCAATGATTGAAGGGTATTCTTAAATGGGCCAGTTATGCTGCACTGGCATAGGCCATGGTTACGGCCTCACTTGGCTTGTCGGGTCTTCTCAAGCACAGCATATCCCCAAAGGTCTCGATCACTTGTCATCGCCTCCATGAGGCCCAACGTTTGAAGGTTGTGCTTCACCACCTCATCCCAGGTCTTCCTGGGTTTACCTCTTCCACAGGTTCCTTCTACTGATATAAGCACCATAGGCTTATATAATTTAAGAGCACACCTCTGTTGCAAGTCTGATGACATGCCATTCCAATGTTTAAAATTGCAAATACTATGCAACTTTTCACATGGCTCTCTCAAAAAAAAGGAACGTTTCACCATCCAACTATAAAAACAATCCTTTCTAGTGGTACAAAACACAAAATTCGGCAGAACGAGGCTAGTCGATTACCCGGACTTATTTATTGTAATGACCCCAAGAGGATGAAAGGTAAAGTCAGCCTAACGACTGACCAAATGCAAGCATTTTGTCTGGCATGCCAAAACAAAGGATCAGAAGCTGCAGGGTAGAAGGGAGACAATCATGTCAGAGATGAAATCTCCACAATGCCACTGATATATAAAATTGGATTCAACAAGACATACAAACGTAAAAAGGTTCCATGGTTCTGAGCTTTATCCAACCCGCACTGACATGGATGTAAAAAGGGGAGATCTCATGACCCCAATATATAAATATATAATTAAGTAGTCACCCCAAGTTAATAGTTTACCTTGGATTTTTAAACTTTGCGAATTGCTATCCTGGGCTGTGACCTAGACCACATAAAACAGCTTGGTATTAAAATTAGTCGTTTCAGGGCACATCCTCCTTTCCTTCATGGAACCAAACAATGGCTCTTTCAAGACTTCACTACTGTAAATCCTTAAAATGATTTTTTTGTCTGAAATGCTGTGTTGTAGCCCTCAAATCACTGAACTTTGGTTTGCATAAAAATGGTCACTAAACTCACCAGTTTTCTTCTTGACCATTCATAGTAATCACACATGCACTGGACCAAAGTAGTAAAGCACTAATCTGCTCCTTCTTAGACAAAACCAAAGTCCAAGATAGGTGAATTAACCATTTAGCATTCAGATTACTGTCAGACATATTGCTCACTTATTCAAACTGGTTTGATTTAATCACGCATTATTTCCTATCTCTGAAATTTCAATGTGATTGTATACCTTTTAGATTGACATTGCATTTTAAGTGCGAGGTGCCAAATCCAGCACAGGTTTGAATATAAAATATGTAAAATATTTGGGGCCAGATATGGTTGGTTTAAATCTAATATGTATATTTACAAATCCTATTAAGTAATCTGAATCTAGTTTATCAACACTCACAGATGTCTCACCAATAGTAAAATGTCAACTTTATGACATTTCTATCTCCACACCTGCACAGGTCAGCTGAGATATGGACTTGCAGAATGAACAACTCTCAAGTGAATGTCACTACATTTCATGAGCTCTTAAATCAGCCTGGAAGATGCTGTAGTTTGGATGTTGATATGTTAATGTTTACCAGCTTGGGAAATACAATTAGGTACAGAATTGGCATTGGGAATTATTCCTTTGAGATGAATGACAAGAACAGGGATTTGTCTATGAGAACAGCTATCCACTAAAGAATGCTCTTAGAATGGAAAAAAAAAAAAAACTACAACCAAATATTTTATATGGGTGTGAGGATTCGGCAGGCATGTTGTATGTTTGTGTCTCAGTCTTGACACCACTTCTGAGTTGTATAATGCTGTCATACAAAGTTGCTGATTCTGCAGAAATATTTGCCCACAGAATATGGCTAAGACACATGCCTACCAAATCCACCCTCACACAGAAAGACTGAACCACACATACAAAGGACATACTGGGATAGCCCCCCCCCCCATCT
>NC_068990.1:15770721-15775710 GCF_001194135.2 Octopus bimaculoides
GATAGCCCCCCCCCCCATCTCATTCTTGCGTGACTATAGTGGATACCCATACTAAAAGCACTCCCCCTATTCTTGTCAGAACCACAATGCATCCAGTGTAGTTAAAAGTAACATTACTCGTACAAGAATAACCTCCACCACCAATTCTGCATGTAACAGTATTTCCAAAGCTGATAGACACTAACATCTAAAGTGCAGCAACATACACTAAAGGGAAATTATAGAGTTAATGTTACAAGAACCAAATTGTTGTCCAGCATAATTTAGCAATTTTTTAATTTTTGGAAGGGAGACAACACTGGATCACTACTAAGTTCCCAGCCAGAGGTGGAACTCCCAAAAACAAGAATTGTTACTAAACATGAGCGCACGAAAGCTTTTATATATACACCAACAGAATAAGCACTAGGCTTACAAAGAACATACCCCAGGGTCGATTTGTTCGACTAAAGACGGTAATCCAGCATAGCCGCAGTCAAATGACAAACAAATAAAAGAATAGAAGAAACGCATCTTAATATACTTCAACTCAACTCTTTTGACACCAATGTGCCCAACACTACTGATGCTGAAAAAAAAAAAAAAAAAAAAAAAAAAAAAAAAAAATCTAAAAACATCCTGTCAAAATTTCTTGCTAATCTATGTTCCCAACACCAGCTTCATAATGATCTGGCTATTCTACTAAATCAAAGTTGCACTATATGCTCATATTTGTATAACAACCATGCTAAACTTCCATATATAACATCAATAATAAGAATAAGAAACTCAATATAAAAATAATAAAATAACAACAATGTGATTGAGCAGAGCATTTATTTACACCTCATTAATCTCTTGCAAAGCTCCTCAGTCAAACAAACCTGAAAAATAAAAATAAACCGAAGTGAATAATTAGCAACAAGTGTCAAGATAAACATTAACAGTTACATTGTCTTTAAACAATGAATAATCAACCAGACTTGTGTATCACATGTGACACACACACATTCTCAATTCCTATCTATCAGCAGAGTAACTTGGGACTTATGAAAGGAAAGCTTTACATTTCTTAACACATGAAACAAAGGTTAACTAAAAGACTTGAAAACAAGTACGGAAGCTACTGGCAAAACTTTCTCTATACTTACCAAAGCCCATGTCATCATCTGACTCCTCTGATTCTTCTTTCTTCTCCTCTTTCTTTTCTTCTGCAATATTGAATTATGCAAAAATATTTAGTGAAGCACTACACAGAACAGGGAGAGGAAAAAACAAAACAAAAACCTGTATACTTATAATACCCTCAGTTCAACCAAAAGCCATACATGTTCAATAATGTATGAAGCCAGGACACTATTTTATAGTGATTTCAAATCCATTTGCTCATCTTTCTGTAGTCTACCTTCATCGACTACAACAGTCTTGCAACTAAGTTATATAATAGGAAGTATGAAAGAGTAGACAAAGCTATCCTGATTATGTAACCAAAATGCCAGTAGTACATCCATCTTAAGATTGATAAAGGAGCCAATTGTTCAACCAACTGAATATATTTATTTGCCCACAGGGGCTAAACATATGGAGGGCAACAATGACAAAGGGATTGAGTCAATTACATTGACCCCAGTGCATAACTGGTACTTATTTAATCGACCCTAAAAGGATGAAAGGTAAAGTTAACCTCAGCAGAATTTGAACTCAGAATGTGATGGCAGACGAAAATACGCTAAGCATTTTGCCCTGTGTGCAACAATCCTGCCAGTGAGCCACCAACTGAATAATCTGTTCCTGAATTCAAGTGTCTAAACACGACAATTCCACTGGTGTGTATACCCTTAATGCAATTCCCAGTTCGCATCACCATCATAGTACTTTAATTAAACTCTCAGTCAGCACCACCACAACAGTGACATGGCTGTACTCTTTGAATTACAGATACAAACCATCCGATGTGCTCTTATAGTCTCCATCCACCTGACTTCGACATTCATTCCAAGATGCTACAACAGGATCTAACCCAAACCAATATACTAACATCAAAATGTCAAATACTTAGAATTTTGTAACTGAAAACGATAGAGATCCTGTTTTCAAACTTAAAAACACAAACCAATGAAAGGAACTTTTACATGGTGCTGGAGTTAACAGAAATAAATATACTTATATATCAGTGACATGCCGTACAAAATAGCTTGAGGTATTTGGCTCCACTCCAGTTAAGGCCTCTTACCATTATAAGTTATAAAATAAGCACCAGACACCGTTAAGTATCTTCTAGCAATCCTGGAGGGAGTGCTCAAGCTAAACATACACATGGGAAACTTTAACACAAAATGCTAAAAAACCACAGTACATACCTTTGGCAGGAGCAGCAGCTGCGTCACCAGCAGGTGCAGCACCACCAGCTGGTGCTCCACCAGCTGGTGCAGCTGCCATGCTGCCTATATTGGAAAGCATCGCCTTGATGTCCACACCATCCAAAGCACGAGCAAACAGAGCTGTAAAAAAATATTTCAATATGTATTAGACTACAACAGAAACAGTAAATAACAGAAAAAAAAAAAAAAAAAAAAAAAAAAAAAAAAAAAAAAAAAAAAAACCCCAACAAAATTCATTATTTACAATGCTGAAAGTGTCTCTGAAACTTAACCTCAAGTTAGAATATTTATTATTCCAACTTAACATAAAAAGGGTTTCAGCATGAGTTGATGTAGCAAGCCTCAGGAGGACACCTGGTATATACACCAAGCACCGCATATTCTTGCATGTTTCACCAGTGAACACAATACATAGAAAATACATTGCTATAACAGAACTGCTACATATCAATACAAAATGCCTAGCAGCTCAATACCCCTTGAACCACACCCTAAGCTAATCCTGTAGCTAGACATACACTAACTCATAAAACTTACCCAGCCAAATCAATCACATTATATCATCATCGTCGTTTAACGGCCGCTTTCCATGCTGGCATGGGTCGGACAGCTGCACCTGGCAAGGTTTCCACAGCTGGATGCCCTCCCTAACGCCAACCACTGAGGGTGTAGTGGGTGCTTTTCATGTGCCATCGACACGGGAGCCAGTCAGGCAGCACTGGCATCGGCCACACTAGAATGGCACTTTTCACGCACCAATCATTCCATAATATATACACTTAGTTCTGGGTTCAGCCCCACTGCACAGTACCATGGACAAGTGCTTTTACTACACGGAGTCAATCAACGCCTTGTAAACAGATATGATGGAAAGAAACTGAAAGAAACCGCCGTATGTGTACAATGAGCTAGTTCCTCCCAAACTCAACAATGCATGACTGCTGTAAACGACTACCAATCACACAAAGTGTTCAACTATTTGCAGCTTCACATGAAAACATGACTAGCAAAGGAGAAAAACGATCCTACTTAGAAACAGGTGAGGGCCAGTGAAATAAAGAGCATCTTATTGTAGAAAATCTACTTGAACCCCTCTAAACTCATACAAGAAAAGTTGATGTCAAAGCATGACACAAGCTGCAACACAAAGGGCAGTGTAACAGTAAAAAGAGTATTCTAAGTTGGTCAGTGGCTCAACTTGCTTATTTTAATTTCTGGGCCACCACTTCACACTACACTCGTAGTTTATAAGTACTTAATGACATCTAGCGAGGTTAAAAAGCAACCTTAATGATTTTCCGTTAAGCACTTGCTGCACAAATACTACAATCGGTTTATTCACACCATTTATTTTAAGACAAACCGAACAAATGCGAACAATCAAACCAGATTCACATGAATTTTACACATGCAAATGTCTAATTTAAGTTTTCAGATTTCTTGTGCACAGATTATGCGAACATTTTCAAATTTGATGCATTTATGTCAATTTTCATGCTGAATCCAATTGTTTCCTTGCATGACTACTTCAGCACAGAATGAACTGTTGCCGTGTAAACAGAAAAAGAATTTATCACAGTGCTTTAAAGAATACGCTACAATTTTACTGAAGATGACCAGTCAAAGGAACACTGCTAAAAGATCTTGGTGTCTCCACCACCGAGTCCCTTTCTCCTTACTTCAATGACCCTTGTATCATTCACGTTTCGTAGGCACTCCTACTTTTTTTCTTACCACCACTATTTCCATTTAATACTCTAGCCAATCATGTTTACTGTTACTCATTCCCCCATCACCACCATCCGCCCACCTCACCTCTCTAAAAGCCAACCTTGTTCTACTCACAATTGCTGCTACTGTGAAAATAAAGCCCCAACAAATTGTAAAGAGTTTGGTGCCAGGAAGGCTATGCAGCCATAAAAACCATGGGCAAATACATTCGAGTAACCAGACCATCCAACTCATACCAACAAGGAAAGCAAATATAAATTGAAAATTGCACTCCCTACTGAATTGTAGTTAAATTGTATTCGCCCCGCTTAACACGCTCCTACAAAGACTGCAGTTAATCGATCTGGCCACACCGAAAAATTTGGATTTGTGTTCAAAGCCCCAGAAAATTATCGAGTAATTACATAGACAGGCTGAGGTAAATACGCACACCAACCGTTTTCGGCGTAACCCTAAACACAGAGTGAGCGTATTTTTTAACCCGCCCACGGGCAATCTTAGTTAATTCGTCCCTTCAACTCCAGTATATTAACATTTATAGAGTAACTCGCAACATTTTGAAAAGATATTAAATATTACGCAGTAAGTGACTAACGTTAGCTTCCCCAGAACTACGCAATATGAGAAAAATGTTTTACGATTTAAAAACAAAAATTTCTTAAAAATACTTTTGAATTCAGTTTTTTTTTTTGGTAGAGATGGACTATATGTAATCTGAACCTCCCCCCACCCTTATTTATTAATTTTTTTTTACGGAATCCCACGTTTTAGGCTATGGAGATTCCGATTCTGAAAAAAAAATTTTGAAAAATTTCAACCCCCCCCCTACCAAGCAGGCTATTTACATGCTAGAAATAACAGCCAAATCTCACAAAACTAGGGTTAGGGTTACCCTGTG
>NC_068990.1:15776773-15781797 GCF_001194135.2 Octopus bimaculoides
GATTCATTATCAAATACCACGTGCTTTTTTTTCGGTTACAGAGTTAGATTTATCAAGGTCTTCAACGGAAAATCCTTCGAATTCTGACTCGCTGCTCGACAGAATAAAATTCGTATCCATTTTTTTTGTCAGGATTACAAATTTTGAAAACACAACAGGAACAAATTTGGAAAAAAAATCTCCCAAAATTAAAAAAACACGTTGATCGTCGTACAAAACTATAGCTGAACTGTTTACACAAATAATCACGTGTTTTCACGAATGTACTAACGAGATTTGCTCGGATATTCTCATTTAAATATGAATAGGTGATTACGGGCGGTTTGGTCACATAACCGAAATTTTTTTTCGGGCGGCTTGGTAACGAAAGGGTTAAAACTGAAAAGAAACTTTTTAAAAACACCTCTAACGTCAAAAAGTCAACACTCCCAAGAGTGTGCCAACGACACACACTGACCAAATCCTAACCTCAGCATTAGTCAGACTTGGCATTGAAATGAAGAGATTTTAAACTTTTTTTTCTAGCTGGCACTCAGGATAATTTTCTCTCGCAGGCTTCGGCAATATGAGATTGTCTCTGAAACTTAACCTCAAGGTAGAATATTTACCATTCCAACTTAACATAAAAAGGGTTTCAGCATGAGTTGATGTAGCAAGCCTCAGGAGGACACCTGGTATATACACCAAGCACCGCATATTCTTGCATGATTCACCAGTGAACACAATACATTAATTTTCATCTCCCAATTTCAACTTAAGTGTCACGTAATGAGACTCTTCTACAACTTGCTCAAGTTCATCGCGCAAAGAAATTAATTGGCATTTCCTTCGTTACCCATAGTTTGAAAGGTGCAATAAATAATTAACCAGTTAATATCACAATTGATCAAAACGACAGAACTAAAATCGCTACCACACACAAATGAAATTTTGCACACGTTGTCGATGGTGTACATTATAATTGATAAAATTTTAGAAATTTGTAGGAGTTTCGGAATATTCTTTTTGTAAAGTAACGTTTTTGTTTTTTCAAACTAATATTGAGTATCAGCACAGCTCCATTAAAAATATGGGTAAATTTTCTGATTAACACCCGCACGTTTTTCACTAGGGTGTAAAGGGTCAGGGACGGAATTCCCTAACCCTAACACCCTAGTGAAAATCGTGCGGGTGTTAATCTGAAAATTTACCAAAATATGAAGCCCTATAAGTTTGCAGGACGAGTAAAAAAATAATCATTAAACAGGAATTCTGCTCTTAGATTAATAAAGCAACGCGAAAACTGCGATTTTCCTTCTAAGAGTTCTCTCCCCTCACAAGAAACAAAACATGCGCGGGAAAGAAAATCAAACACGGGGTAATCTTCGTTGAAATTCCACTGAAATATCCTTTCTTATGTTATGTGAAATAGAGATGGAAATATAGTACTGTATGGTAGGTAGTACAGCAGGGTAAACTTAGGTAACCTACTTTATTTCCAAACTATGCTAGAGGACGTGAAATCGATGAAGAGCCAGATGTTGAAATATACATCCACGTGTCATACATCTTATGAATCGAAAGCGATCACCTAATTTATTGATGCTGTTAAAACGTTCAAACAGAATGCAGATTTATGTTAATATTATCAAGAATCTAAAAGGTATTATTTCAGTTAATGATTACAAATTGAAACTGGAAAATTATCGTCAGTAATCGTAAAATCCGTCCACGTGGTCCGAACTACTGCCATATAAACAACGATAGTATCAATGTTGAAACAATAAAAAAAGAAAATACAAATTATAATCAAAGAAAGTAATATTAATATTAAAATAAATTAAATATTCATGATCACTTACATGGCCAGTAAGGTTCAACTGATACATTTGCTGCTTTTAAGATCGTATTGATTTTGTCAGCCTAGAGGAAAATAAGTGGATTAAGAAAATAATTAAAAATCATATCAAAGTAAGGCTTTTAAATTTAGTTTATAAGCGCGAGAGAAAAGAGTAATGAAGAAAATAGAACGCGATAGAAGAAACAGGAAAATGGCGTAACAAACACACATGGGTTAGAAAGGAAAGAAACTTACAGTGACTGTAACTTGATCATCAGCGAGAATTAATGCAGCATAAACGCATGCAAGCTCGTTATTTGATGCCATTGTGTTTTTATGTAAATAGCTTTGATTGATGATGAATTAGAATGGTGTACGTCGCCTGGATTCTGGCCTTAGCTCGTTGAGAACGATACACTTCTAATGAACGCAAGACCGGAAAGAGAACGACACACCGTCACGTGATAAAAAGAACAACATGATACTGGTGTTCTCGTCTGATTAATATTTTTTAAATTGGTTTATTTTAAAATATATTCCCAGGCAGTGCTTTAGATTTTAAAGTTTGAATAATAAATTCCGGACATATAAAATAAAAATGTCTTTGAATATTTTATTATTCCAGTGTAGCCATGGCAATTTGCTAAACCCACGCTACTCTTTGTAGTCTGTATTATATATAAACAAACATCCGACTTTTTATTTTAGTCTATATTTTTGTGTATAATATATTGAATTTAATTTAGTACATTATACCATGTTAACTCAGGCCCAAGTATATATCGAGAAACATAAGATCACTGCGCTTTTTGAGGTAGCATATTTTATATTATTTCAAAATCGCCCCAAACGTCACCTTACTGATATGTTTTTGTTTTGTTGTTCTTTTATTCCTAATGGTTACGTCTATAAGAGATACTGTCTCAAGACGAATAGACGAATGCCATAATTAATTGGGCTTTCAACGCTGAATCTTCTTCAAGTATGATATACAAGTTGCTATATATATATATATATAGTCTGTTAAAGTCTGTCATACCGGCCATGACGAAGGGAAATAGCCCTAAAACTCGAGTCGCCTTTATATATATTTATATATTTGATCCTTTATATTGAACACTCAATATTTCATCTACATTCAATACTTTCTTTCATGGTGCCATCCATTTTTATTTTATTTTATTTTATATTGTATATTGTATATCATATTATATATTGTATATTCCATATTCTATACCCCACATTGGTTCTGCAGGAATATAAATAAAACATTAGAAACAGACAGTGTTGGAACTCTTTTAAGCAAAATAATATATATATATATATATATGTGTGTGTGTGTGTGTGTGTGTGAAAATGCTTCTAAGCTCTTAGCTGCGACATTATGACAACTTACTGATTGTCCTATACTATATATATATATATATATGTGTGTGTGAATTCCTCTATTTACATACTATCGAGGTCTCGTTCTTTTGTTGTCATTTTATTATTATTAATATATATGTGTGTACGTGTGTATATTTAGCATACGTTGACATCTGCAAATGCACAACTTGCACATTTCTTCAGTATCGTATCCTAGAGCCTTTGGATGTTTCGGGCCTTACAACGTCCATCTTCATCACGACTTTTCTGCGTTGTTCTTGATTTTTCTTCTTTTCATCTCTATAATGCCCAAAGTTTCAAGGACTTAAGCTATGACCTGCCGACTGTGTGTGTGTATGAAGAATTAAAAGCAGAAAAGCAGAAATTTCATAGGTAGAAAATGAATAACTTTCAACAGCCGTTTCATTGGGAATAGACGTCATTAATATTTAAATATATAATTAAGATACATAATTGATTGATATAAATGAATTTAAATTAAATTAATTCTGAGCCATGTTTATATAAAGTGTATATGTTTTATTCTCTTTACATCTATGATACATTTTGGGAATTGACTTAAATACTTGACTAACACTTTCTTAATAATTTGTAGATGTTATTAGAAGATATTAATTGCTAATAGATCTTTCATGCATGGGCACTAAGCATTGGACAAATCTGGGGTGGTTCATACAAAGTTTGAATTTTCTTAGTTTTATATTAGGGGCCACATAAACAATGAAGCACATGCATATACATATGTGTGTGTATGTGCATGTTTCTGTATGTAAATATATATATGTATATATATGTGTGTGTATATATCTATATATATAAACAAAAACATTCAAGTATTCACACTCGAAGTAAGATGTTACTATTATTATTAATATCATCTGCGGTGAATATTTTTAATTGATAATATTAACAGCAATAACATAGGTGGTTTAACAGGTCTAATAGCATTATATAGCTATAAAATTTAAAGTTAACACAAAGTATGAGGAAGCAGAAAAAGCATCAAATGAGTATCTGAATGACATATTCTTTAAAGGTGTGCTTTTTTAATGTCTTAATTCCTTATCCATTTCCTCACCTACTGTTGTTTTTCTGTTATTTGGTGTCTTCCAGTGGTTGAATTAGGAATTTAGCTCCTATTTCTAAACAGTTGATGCTTTTTCCACATCCTCATGCTTGTGCTAACTTTATATCATCATCATCATCATCATTTAACGTCTGCTTTCCATGCTAGCATGGGTTGGACGATTTGACTGAGGACTGGCAAACCAGATGGCTGCACCAGGCTCTAATCTGATCTGGTAGAGTTTCTACAGCTGGATGCCCTTCGTAACGCCAACCACTCCGAGAGTGTAGTGGGTGCTTTTACGTGCCACCGGCACAAGGGCCAGTCAGGCGGAACTGGCAACAGCCATGCTCAAATGGTGTTTTTTACGTGCCACCTGCACAGGAGCCAGTCTAGTGGCACTGGCAATAACTTTGCTCGAATGTTTTTTCATGTGCCACTGCCACTGACCCAAGTGCCAGCAAGGCGATGCTGGTAATGATTACACTCAAATGGTGCTATTTACGTGCCACTGGCACCCGTGCCAGTCATCGAATTTGGTTCAATTACAATTTCGATTTCGATTTCACTTGCTCCATGTGACTTAAAGTTTCACAGGCTCTTAATCTGACTCAATAATCTGAGCCTGAATGAGAAGCCTGTGAAACTTTAATCCAAATCAAACTGTTTTAAATAATAATAATAATAATAATAATAATAATAATAATAATGATGATATATATATATATGTGTGTGTGTGTGTGTGTATAT
>NC_068990.1:15782071-15786816 GCF_001194135.2 Octopus bimaculoides
TAGAATAGAGGCAGCTGATGAATAATTCCAAGTGGCTTTCTGTTTTCCTATGTGTTCGTTCCGTTGTCTGTAGTTCATTGTTCTAACGTCCTGTACCCTGATATGCATCTATATACACATGTAGATGTAAGTATATACATATATGTGTGTATACATGCATATATATTCTTTGTATTATTATATATATATATAAGGAATTGAGAAATATCATTACAGATCAAAATATAACTCTCAGTAAGAGACAACCTAAAAACTTGAAAAAACTATTAACAAAGGCAAGGTTTGACCTCAGCAACAAAAATCAAACATTCACTGTATCCAAATGCAATGATAGCCGATGCGGCACATGCCGATCAATCCATACCGGCCCATATATGGCTGTGCTACTTTTGATAAGTGCCAATGCACAAAAAATTTTGATTCCTCAGTCACTTTGCTGATTATTAATAAAAAGCATAAGTAATAGCATGTAAATAGTCGATTAAAAACACCCTTTCTAGATAGAAAAAGTTAAAGGTTATCCATGGGAATCAAACCCCTATCTTCTGTAAACATGACAGGCATTTGGCCATCAGATACAGAATGTCAAAGAATTGTTTTGATCCAAATGCATTCATCATCATCATCATCATTAGATGGTTTGACAAGCCAGAGAGATGTACCAGACTGAATTGTCTGATTTGACAAGGTTTCTATGGCTGGATGACCTTCCAAATGCTAACCACTTTACAGAGTGTACTGGGTCCTTTTTACTTGGTACCAGCATAGATGCTTTTTACATGGTATTAGCATTGGTACTTTTTACATGGCACCAGCACAGGTGTTTTTTATGTGGCACCAATACCAGTGGAGTTGCCAAGTAACTTGCAAGAAAAAGACCTCTCAGCTGAGAGAGGGAGCCGAACTGAGAAAAGTGACTGTGTGCCAGGCCCCTTGGTACTAACGCCACATTCCTAGTGCCCACAAACATAGACCATTTTCTGTGGCAAATTTGAAACAATAGTATTTCACAAATAAAGCTTAACCTAATTAACCATTTATTTATTTATTTTTTTACATCTATTACCCTGTTTTGGTCACCCCATTATCACCCCATTTTTCTTCGACCCCCCCCCTGTGGATCTTTCAACCATCTCTCTCTTGGGGGTTGGGGACCGCCCACTTTGGGAACCACTGGTTTAGAGTATGATAGAGGAACAGAGATGGCTGTCTTACTATAGAGGAGATAATTGACTACCCCTGTAGGACAAGGGAGAAGGAAGGTGGGAGAGAGTGAGACAGACAGTCAAAATGAGAGAGAGAGAGCCTACAGTTGATAGTGACAGGTGTCTTGCTGTAAGGAAAATATATGGCTACACTGTATCTGTGAGTAACTGGAAAGAGAGATAAAGATGGTGGTGACAAGATCTAATTTTGAATATACTGAAAAATGTGTGTTTAATTTTTTGTAGGAACTTATGAATAAATTGGTTCGAAATGCGCCTGAAAATCCTATTATTTATCTCATCAAACAATTGTATAAAAAAGCAGGACTTGATATTCCACTCGTAAGTAAAAAATGAAGATTTGGTATTTCATTTCATGGTGATATAAAACATGGAGTTGACTGTGTTGATAATCTGTGTAGTTGTTATGCGTTTTTGTTTTTGTATCTGGGCTTGGATTAAATTATCTGTTTTGTTGAAAAACACTCCTTTGTTTCAATTAATTTTGAAAAATAATGAAGCATCTATAAAAATAACTATGCTACATGGTAGTGAAACATGGGCTGTGACTGCAAAGGACACACAAAGGCTTGAAAGAAATGAAACGAGTATGCTCTGCTGAATGTTCAATGTCAGTGTGCATTTATGACAAAGTGTGTTTTGACAGAAAAATTGGGTATAAGAGACATCAAATGTAGTGTGGAAGAGAGAAGACTGCACTCGTATTGTCATATGATGTGTATGGATGAAGACAGCTGCATGAAGAAGTGCCAATCTCTAAATGTGGAGGGAACCTGTGGAAGAAGAGAATGGAGATGATAAAAACTGAGATAATCAGCAATTGCTGTGTCTGGGAAGATCCTTCCAGCTCTTAGGGTGAGAAAGGTGTGTCCTTTATTTTCATGCCCCTGCACACAATCTGTCCCTGACAAACCTCACCCCCATATCCCATCTTTGCAATGCCTCCCCCTCCCTTCTAACTCCCACTGTACCTTGAAAACCTACGTACATCCAGCATGTCCCTCAACTCTCCTCCACACAACATATCTTTCTAACATCCCCTTCCTCTACCTGTGCCCACTCACCGTATTCCACTCCCCTCTATCTCCCACACTCCTTTTGCAATCTCATGATTCACCCATCTGCTCACCCTATCCAATCCCTAGTCAACCTCACTATATACACCACCCTGTAACTTGAGTGTAAGCCCCATCACATCTTTACTGTCTTATCTCCCTCTCTCCTCTCTTTCTTTGTCTGTTTGTCTCTCTCTGTCCTCTCCTTTGTCTCTCTTCAACTGAGGTAGTCTCCCACTGCAACACACCTATTTCTTTCCCTCTATTCATACTCTAACTTCTCATCACCTGAGCCACCTCCCTCAATATTTCCTTCTTTCTCTGTTGAAGGGGTCTTGTCTAACAAGTTACTGGATGACCATACTGCTGCTGGTATTACATAAAATGCACCCAATATACTTTGTAAAGTGGTTGGCTTTAGAAAGGACATTCAGCTGTAGAAAATCATGCCAAGGCAGACAGAGCTTGGTGCAGTCTTCTGTCAAACCATCCAACCCATACCAGCAGGAAAACAGGACGTTAAATGAAGATGATTTACATGCACCCCCCCCCCCCCCACACACACACACAATACATACACATATGTATATTTTACTTTTCTAAGTTTAAAATCTTTCTAGAAGGGGCTGGTGGGTCAATTTTCACATTTCATTTCTTGTGACTAATAAACCAAGAACCTGTAACTTACTAGTTTTGCAACCGAATATAACTTAGAAAAGCATAACTGCTGTACTTTCCCATCTCATCTCTCTGTCACACTTCTAAGGCAGTGTATGTGTCTAATTAAGAAACTGTTCTCTTACAGGAACTAAAATCAGTGACTGAACCCAGGAGAAATTCTTTAAATCTAAGTAAGTGTTCATTTTTCTTTAATTTCATTTTTCTCCTGAAATGCATTGCTATTTTCCAATTTATTTTGAAAATGATTTCACATTAATTTATGTCCCAGCTTAATAATGACAAAGTTACTTTACCAAATTAATTAATTGAAAGAAAAGCAGTGTGCTTTAATAGAAATATGGTAAAAAAGGGATTAAAGTGATTTAAATTAAAAATCTCACGTTAATTTATTTTCTAAACACCAGATTAATAATGACAGAGTTATGTATAATGAATAGCTTCCAAATTTCTAAGCCAGGATTCAAAACCAAATCTACATTTTTCTCCAAGTTCTTCCTTTTTGGTTGCTCAGTCACTAAAGAGCATCTCTGTTTCTCACTTGAAGTATGCCTTGTCATTGTGTGACATCATAACTCTTAGTCTTTCTCTCTTTTTCTTTCTCTCTCTTAGTCTTTCTCATCTCTAGAGATGAGGCTAACCACATGCAGAATGGCCTATAGAACTAAAAATAATTTGTGTACCACAACGATTCGAACAACTCAAAGTAGTTGTAAGTTATATTATAACGATGACAATAAAGAGCCATTTCAATTAACTATTGATATTTCTCTTCTCTCATTTATTTGCAACATATTTCCATTACACTCATGCACGCACACATGCACACACACTCAGGCACATGTGTACACACACAAACACACACATACACACACACACACACACACACACACATACTTGCTGTTGTTGTGTGGTATGTATTGAAATTAAATTTAAGATCTTTAATTTTTGTTGTCTCATTTTTTTTTCCAGCTGTATTTGGTCACAGTTCTGAGATCGTTAGCAAATCCGTTGCCTTAGCCTCTTGGTCAGCAAAGCCAGGTAAAAGGATTTACTTATGTTACATTAACTCTTTTGACATGTTATCTTACTATTAAGTTAATAAATCATATTACTATTTAGATATATTATAATTACTATTTAGGTATATTATATTGCTATTATATTAAATTATATCATATTATATTATGTAACTAGATGCAGGAATGGCTGTGTGGTAAGAAGCTTGCTTCCCAACTACATGGTTCTGGGTTCAGTCCCACTGTGTGGCACCTTGGGTAAGTGTCTTCTACTATAGCCTCAGGCAGACCAAAACCTTGTGAGTGGATTTAGTAGATGGAAACTGAAAGCCCATTGTGTATATATATATTATATGTATGTATATATTTGTGTGTGTGTGTCTGTGTTTATCCCCCCACCATTGGTTGACAACTGATGTTGGTGTGTTTACATCCCCGTAACTTAGTGACTAGCTCAAAGAGACCGATAGAATAAGTACTAGGCTTACAAAGAATAAGTCCTGGGGTTGATTTGTTCGACTAAAGGTGGTGCTCCAGCATGACCGCAGTCAAATGACTGAAACAAGTAAAAGAGTAAAAGAGAGCTATTTAGATCAGTTATTTCATGGTGTGTATGTGTGTGTGTGTGTGTATATATATATATATATATATATATATGCTGGTGACACATGAAATTTCTTCGAACGAGATCGTTGCCGGTGCCGCTGAACTGGCTCTTGTGTGGGGTTCTGGGATTTTTCGAGCGGGATCGTTGCTGGTGCCCCTGG
>NC_068990.1:15787321-15789998 GCF_001194135.2 Octopus bimaculoides
GACTGGCCTTTGTAGGGTTTCCGAGCGAGATCGTTGCCGGTGCCCCTGGACTGGCTCTTGTGCGGGTGGCACATAAAAGACACCATTTCGAGCGTGGCCGTTTTCGTGCGGGTGACACGTAAAAGCACCCACTACACTCTCTGAGTGGTTGGCATTAGGAAGGGCATCCAGCTGTAGAAACTCTGCCAAATTAGATTGGAGCCTGGTGTTGCCATCCGGTTTCACCAGTCCTCAGTCAAATTGTCCAACCCATGCTAGCATGGAAGGCGGACGTTAAACGATGATGATGATGTTGATGATATATATATATATATATGCAAAAATGGGTATAGGACATCACCAACAGTAAACAACATGAAATACAAAAATAAATGAGTTAAATACGCAAATAACGAGGGTAAAAATGGAAAGCAAGACAAGTAATACAAGGAATACAAAGAACGAACCTTCATCAGTTGTCGGCTGTCTATCTATTCTCCGTTTCGAGCAATCAACGACAATATGAGTCTTCAAAGACAATCGCTCCCATAAATACTAAAATAAAATTTTGTATTTTCTAGGAGAACCACATTCTACTCCATTTCTTAGAAGAGAGAAATCTTTGACTAAGTCCTGGCAGACACCAGAGAAACACAAGACATCAGGAGAAGTTCATTTCAACAAGACAACAAAACCTGTTAAAGGACAGAAATCTGAAGGTGAGGGATTTATCAATGGAAAAAGTAAAGTGAAAAAAGAAAAACAAAACAAGCCTGATCCAAAAATTGTTACTTTAGTTAATGCTTACAACACATTTTATGTCATTGTGATGGAAGAATTTAGGATTGTTTTTCTACAGTGATTTTGTAGGATATTATTTGAAGGAGAGTTAGTTGTTATTTCTAACAGGTTGAATAAGCATATAGAACCAGATTTATTCACTTTTGTAAACTGAGAGACAAAATTGTTTCAAATATGGGCACAAGACCAGCAATTTTAGTAGGAGAGGGTTAGTCAATTACATCAACCCCAGTACATGACTGGTGCTGAATATTATTGACCCTAGAAGGATGTAAAGCAAAGAGGACCTCAGCAGGATTTGAACTGAGAGCATAAAGAGCTGGAACAAATACCACTAAGTATTTTTGTCTGAGGCACTGCAAAATTGAAAGAGATATAGCCAAGGACTACAAAGTATTTTTGACTGATTCTCAAAGGTTCTTCCACCTACTGCTCCAATGCTTTTCATTTGTAGGACAAACAGCTGAAATATTTCTTAAGTTAGTTTAGTTTTAATTGAACAATAATTGTTCTTTGGTTGCTAAATATAGTCTGATAAAACTAGATATTTTCAAAGTTAGTAGAAGTTTTATTAGAATTCAATCTGTAGCTCGTAAGACAAAGAAACAAAAAAAAAAGAATAAGGTACTTATGTGAGTGGGGTTGTAGTAGATAAGGAGGTAGTTTTATTATCAAGTGTTGACAGGCTTAAATCTGCTGATAGAACAGGTGTAGGTATCTTGTTATAGAAGAGATACATGGCAATAGAAAAATCAAAACCAAGTCTCTATTTGAAAGAAATGTTTTTTTCAGACAAAAAAGAGAAGACTGGCTGGAATTCACTGACCAAAATCACTAGCAGTACTTTTGATGAATTTTCCAACCAAACCAAAGGAAGTCCTTCCAAATCAACCAAAGTGGAATCGGTTCCTAAGATGAAAGATGTACGAAAATCTTGGGCCATGGGTACCCTTGAGGTATTTAAGTTTTATTGAAGTTTTAACTGAAATATATCTTATAACTATTGTTGTTGTTGTTGTTAAGCCCTGGGTCAACCCTGGTTGGAAAGACTTAGAATTGGAAGCTTTCCAGTTGTGACCATCCCTTCTGCTCCCTATATGCATGGAACCCAGGTTCCTTTTTTAAGAATTGTAGATAGGTGCTAGTGTGGTTATGTGGTTAAGAAGCTTGCTTCCCTGCCACACGGTTTAGGGTTCAGTCCCACTGCCTGGCACCTTGGGCAAATGTTGTCTACCATAGCTGCAGGCTGCCCAAAGCCTTGTGGTTGGATTTAGTAAATGGAGGAAACTGAAAGAAGCCTACAATATATATGTAAGATGGCGAGCTGGCAGAATTGTTATGACATTGGACAAAATGCTTTGTGGAATTTCATCTGTCTTTATGTACTGAGTTCAAATTCTGCTGAGATTAACTTAACTTTTCATTCTTTCAGGGTCAGTAAAATAAATACCAGCTGAGCACTCCGCAAAATTGCTGGCCGTGTGCAGAAATGTGAAACCAATATGTATGAATGTGTGTGTGTGTGTGTGTGTGTGTGTGTGTGTGTGCATGCGTGCATGTGTATGTGTATCTATTTATGTACTTGTGTCTATATCATCATCATCGTCGTTTAACGTCCATTTTCCATGCTGGCATGGGTTGGACGATTCGACTGGGGTCTGGGAAGCCAGGAGGCTGCATCAGGCTCCAGTCTGATCTGGCAGTATTTCTACAGCTGGATGTCCTTCCTAATGCCAACCACTCCGAGAGTGTAGTGGGTGCTTTTTACGTGCCACCGGAACAGGGGCCATGGGAGGCTGGCAACAACCACGATCGGTTGGTGCTTTTTACGGAAGCCATTCAAGGTGGCACTGGCATTGGCCACGTGCAGATGGTGCTTTTTACGTGCCACTGGCAC
>NC_068990.1:15790483-15794337 GCF_001194135.2 Octopus bimaculoides
GGCCGTTGCCAGTACCGCCTGACTGGCTCCCGTATGATTTTCGAGTGAGATCGTTGCCAGTGCCCCTGGACTGGCTTGTGCGGGTGGCACATAAAAGACACCATTTCGAGCGTGGCCGTTTTCGTGCGGGTGACACGTAAAAGCACCTACTACACTCTCTGAGTGGTTGGCGTTAGGAAGGGCATCCAGCTGTAGAAACTCTGCCAAATTAGATTGGAGCCTGGTGTTGCCATCCGGTTTCACCAGTCCTCAGTCAAATCGTCCATTACTGGTGCCATGAAAAAGCGGACGTTAAACGATGATGATGATGATGATGATATATATATTTACAAATGGGTAAAACATATAAGTAGTGCATAATGTTACATAAATATTTCAAAGATTTTTATAAAAACATAACAACCAGAAAATTTGACAAAAACATAACAAACTGAAAATTTGACAAACCCAAACACATGGAAAATTCACAGCTAATTCCTCATCAGTCAATGTCCAAGAGATCATAATAGTTTCATGCTGTTTTCATTGAAACTACTCCCTCATTGGAGGCACCAGTGCAAAAAAGCCACTGGGAATAGCTAACGAACATACAGAACAATGACGAAAACAAACAAGACAAACTAAAATAATTATAATAATTATACATATACAATGAAAAAAGCTACATGGCTATCAGACAGACTAATATAGGTAACGCAAAAGGAAATGGAAAAGTCCTAAAGGACTGGGGACACAGGAAGGGAAGAAGTAAACAAACTGGGGAGGACAAAGTGAAGGAGCACCAAGAAGCGTGACCAATAAAGTCGGTAGCCAGGGTGCCTCCAATGAAGGAGTAGTCTCAACGATAACAGCATGAAACTATTATGATCTCTTGGACATTGACCGATGAGGAATTAGCTACAAATTTTTCCGTATGTTTGGTTTTGTCAAATTTTCTGTGTTTTTGTTAAATTTTCCAGTTGTTGTTTTTATAAAAATCCTCTTCCATCTTCTTACTCTGTTAAAGTATTTGAGTAAAATTGTATGAATGTGTCCGACTGATTAAAACTCTTTTTATTTGTGCAGCTGATGGTAGCCCTGCATTTAAATTGATATAATGATTGCATTGATCAATTAAATGGAGCCTCTTCAAACAGTCATACTGCATCACTTTTTGATATCCTGTTGCTTATTTTGATTTATGACGAAGGGAAATAGCCCTGAAACTCGAGTCGCCTTTATATATATATATTTATATTTATATATTTATATATTTGATCCTTTATATTGAACACTCAATATTTCATCTACATTCAATACTTTCTTTCATGGTGCCATCCATTTTTATTTTATTTTATTTTATATTGTATATTGTATATTATATTATATATTGTATATTCCATATTCTATACCCCACATTAGTTCTGCAGGAATATAAATAAAACATAAAAAACAGACAGTGTTGGAACTCTTTTAAACAAAATAATATATATATATATATATACATACATATATATATATATACATATGTATATATGTGTGTGTGTGTATATATATATATATATATATATATATATATATATATGTGTGTGTGCTTTATGTATGTACATTCCAGGAGGCAAACAACAGAGAGACAAGTCATTATATATCACTGATCAGCCCTAAATATTTACACACCAAAAAGAAACGTAATGAAGATGAGTTATTCTCTGATGAGCTGCCATCTACTCCAAGTTTGAAGTCTTATAGATCTGAGAAGAGTGTGGATACTTTTAGTAATTCTACATATACTTCCAGGTAACTAAACACACCATGAACGGGGATTGTTTGATGTTTAGGGGTTAATAAGTTAATGAATAGTTATCATTATCATCGTTGTCATCTATATTACCATTGTTCATATTGCTACCACCACAGTCACCACCATCACTACCACTACCTCAACCACCACCATCATCATCATCATTATTATTTCACATCTGTTTTCCCTGTCCATGCTGGCATGATTTGGGTGGTTCAACAAGATGCAGTGGGTCAGAGGTCCACCTCATACTCCAATGTTTGCTTTGGCGTGGTTTCTGTGCCTGGATGCCTTTCCTAACACTAACCACCTTACAGAATGTGCTACATACTATTTTTCATGGCACCAGTAATGTGGAGGCTGCCCCTGCTAGCAACCTTCAATTTGGTTTATTAACCATTTTACAGAGTATAGTGGGTACTCTTTTTTATGGTACAGTATTGGTGTGAGTCCCTTGTAGCTCATAAGGCAAAAGAGAGCTCCCATGATGAGTGGAACAGATTTTTTATTATTGTTGTGAAAGGATGACCGTGGAGAGAATGAAAGAAATTAGATTCAGCTCACCTTTGCTGATTGCTATTGTCATTATTAAGAAACATGGATCAGCTTTTTTGAGAAGATATATAGTATAGAGACAGGTTCAACTTCTCAAAGCTCTCCTGTAGTGAGTCAGAAGTTGCTGAAGGAGATTTGACTATAATGCGCAACAGGTTGAACTGAACAGAAACTTCCTTCCAGGCAGCGAGCTGGCAGAAACGTTAGCATGCCGGGCAAAATGCTTAGCGGTATTTCGTCTGCCGTTCTGAGTTCAAATTCCGCCAAAGTTGACCTTGCCTTTCATCCTTTCGGGGTCGATAAATTAAGTACCAGTTACGCACTGGGGTCAATGTAATCGACTTAATCCCTTTGTCTGTCTTTGTTTGTCCCCTCTATGTTTAGCCCCTTGTGGGCAATAAAGAAATAAGAAACTTCCTTCCTAGTTTGCATTTTTTTAAACTACTATTCTTTATTCTTAACACTCTCTATCTGTCATTGACTGTCCCCACCATTTTTGTTCATCACTCACTATATTTCCTCCCTATGTATCTCTGACCATCATCTCTATCACTGTGTACCTTTCTCTCTCTCCTCTTTTTCCCACACTCCATCTTTACCTTCTTGTCCTACATATAATCTCCCTATTTTCTGATTTATCTGAAGTTTTAATATGTCTTCCCTCCATCCTGTCTGTACTGCCACTTACCACCTCCTCCTTCTGGAGATACTCCTAATTCTTTCATTTTCCCACTCATTTCATATTTACAGTCAACCACACCTCCATCTTTGTTTACCATTCACTACATTCACCTCTGCACTTCATCTCTAACCATCTGTCACTCTCTTCTCACATTCTTGTAAACTTACCCACCTGCCATCCCCAATCTTTGGTCACTATTCTACCTTCTTTTCACCTTATACCTTGAGAATACACCCTAACACCTTATCTTTATCTCTTGTTCCAGCTACTCCCATCTACCCTTATGTGGGGTAGCCATGCATCTCCTCAAAAACTATGGACCTGCATCATTTTAAAACTTCAGCATCATTTAATGCCATTTTCCAAGGGTTGGACAGCTTGAGAGGAACTGGCTTTGGTATGGTTTCTACAGCTGGATGCCCTTCTTAATGCCACCCACTCTACAAAGTGTACTGGGTACTTTTTATGTGGCACTGGTACTTCTTGTTTGAAAATGATCTAAACCAAGACCTTCCATCTAAATTTCATATTTATATTCCAACCATCAGCCTAATGACGACAATTATTTTAATAAACTCTTCATTATTTTCAAAATTAAATTAAACCAGTGTATTTTAGCAGAAATAGAATAATGAAAAGGTTAATGAGTCAATCAATGAAACTCAAAATAGAGTAATTTTGGTATTTATTGCAGATATTGAAAATGACAATTCTTTCTGATGATGATGATGATGATGATGATGATGATGATGATGATGATGATGATGATGATGATGATGATGATGATGATGATGATGATGATGATGATGATGATGATGATGATGATGATGATGATGA
>NC_068990.1:15795913-15814526 GCF_001194135.2 Octopus bimaculoides
ATGATGATGATGATGATGATGATGATGATGATGATGATGATGATGATGATGATGATGATGATGATGATGATGATGATGATGATGATGATGATGATGATGATGATGATGATTTTTATCATTTTTCTTTTTTTTTTCATGAAGACGTGAAAGTTGTAAAGCATTTAATGCTCAGAAGCATAAAGCAGAATTGGAAAGATTGATTATGCAGGAGAATCAACTGATCACCCCAGAACCTTCTCTAGCAGGTGAAGATGAAGAGATTGATGGTGCCATTGATTTGTTAGGTGAGTTGTAGAGTTTTACTTGTACATGATTAATTATCAGTGATAGAACTCTTGCATGAAAGGTTATAGGTACCACAGCATGTTTATAATATCATTATTGCTATTATGTCTACTTTTCCATGCTTGCATGGGTCGGATGGAATTTGTTGAGGCAAACTTTCTAAGGCTGGATGCCCTTCGTGTCACAAACCCTTATCTGTTTCTAGAGAAAGGTAATATTTTCCTCATGGCAAGACTGGGGATCAATAACACTGCTTCAATGAAGGTGATGCTTGATGTCAAAGACAAGGAGATATAAACACACACACATAAATACACAGACACAAACACACACACACACACTGGCATGCAGACACTCACACACATGCTCACATAACAGATTCTTCAGTTTCTGTGTGCCAAGTCCAACTCACAAGGCTTTGCTTATCCTGGGACTATAGCAGGAGTCACTTGCTCAAGGTGGATTGAACCTGAAACTTTGAGCTTGGGAAGTCAACTTCTAAAATAAGTAGATATCAATTGTGATCAACTAAATCCTACAAGATAATGCTCCAATATGACCACACTCCAGTGGTTGAACAAGTTTAAAAAAACATCTTTTGAAAGTAATAAATTTTTTCTATTTATTATCTTTTTGCAAATATTCTTCCTGCAGAAAATCCCTCAGATTTGGAGTCCGAAGGAGTTTCTTCACTTTCTTCTGCTGGCTTTAGGCTGAGCAAGGTCAGTAATATTTTGGTAATTTAGCATTAAGTCATTTGGAAGTAGAGATCTAATGATACCATGTAATTAATAAAAGACACAGCAGAATCAAGAGGATAAGACTTTCCAGACAATCTTTCTGTATATAATGACATAAATGGCCAGTTGGCTGGTTGGTTAATTTTTCCTGTCATGCTTTCCATTGTATAGAAAGGGTGAGATAGAATAAAAGGAAGATATAGAGAGAAGTAACATCAAATGTGCAGGATGAATGGAAAGAGAGAATCATAGAGACAGGGGAGTGAATGATAAAGTAGTTCTAGGAGGAGTTGCGTAAATGAGAAATTTAATTTCTTAAATTATATTTTAAGATGGTAAGTGTTTTTCTTTTGAAAATTAATATTAATTTCATCATTTTATCAAAGTACCAAGGAATTCGATAAAGTTAAATTATAACTACTGTATGTATGCCATATTGTCTGATATTACCCATGGTGGTAGAAGGGTAACTTCAGACTTACTTGTTATATGACAGGTAATATACTAGTAGAGATACTGTGATATATTTTGGTAAAACCACTGAATCTTTTTGTGACCATATTTCTAAATAAATATATAATTGGCGCTCCATCGCTTACAACGACGAGGGTTCCAGTTGATCTGATCAACAAAACAGCCTACTCATGAAATTAACGTGCAGGTGGTTGAGTACTCCCCAGACACGCATACCCTTAAAGTAATTCTCAAAGATATTCAACATTATACAGAATGTGACCCTTTAAAATACAGGTACTACTCATTTTTTCCAGCTGAGTAGGCTGGAGCAATGTGAAATAGAGTGTCTTGCTCAAGCACACAGTGCATCACCAGGAATTGAACTCCCAACCTTACGATTGTGAGCTCATTACCCTAACCAATAAACCACATGCTTTCACTCTAAATAAATATATTTCTTACATTAGTGGTTTTCAAGCATTTTTATTACCTATTGACCCCTCTGATTCCTATTTTACTCGGGTGGGTCCCATAGTCATTTGAAGTTTTTAAAATCCTATTCTATTTTTATAATTAGATATTTTTAGAAATTGTATAAAAAAAAATTATAAATATATTTTGTGGAGTGTAGCAATTTAATTTTAAAATGTTAACAACAAAATCTTATATGAACCCCCAGGGATCATATGGACCCCTGTTGAGAACCATTGGCTTACATCTTTTGAAAATAATCAAGGATTTAAATGGATTTAGTCAAATAAATAATTTTTATAAGATTAAGCTAGTACTTGGAACATAACTCCAAGTTCCTACCAAGGACAAGGAGTGGCCATAAGAAACATCAAAATGCCTGGTAATTCAAAGTATTTGAAAGTCAAAAAGGTTGGCTTTGTTTTGGGCCATGTGTAGAGAGCATTCTTGTCTGTGGAGCTGAAATCTGGACTAAGAAGAAGGAACTTTAAGAATACCTTACTGGTACATACACTAGGCTTCTCAGTGAAGCATAAGCATGAGACCAAAAGGAAATTTATGGACATATTCCACCCACCTTTACTATTGTTAGTATAGGTTAAGCTGTGCTTGGGATGACCACCAGACTATATCAGATGTTAGAGACTTACACATCCTAATAGAGGATAAAGATCATTCAATTCATTGATGTTATTTGTAGACACCACATGAAATTGTGAACCTATCGCAGCCAATTTGTCTTGGCTCTAAACAAGATTTCACTTACCACATGGCTTTGAATGGCCAATCAGTAACAAGCTACATCTCATCCAACTATAAAAGAATGTGATCACTTCCTTCCTGACAAATATAGGTCTAGAATATATGGAAACGTTTCATTTGTTACAGACTCTACGTCAAAGAGAAGATTCTCAAGTGAAACTGAACATCAAGTAAGTTTTATCTTTAATATTTTCACTGTTTAAGGCAGTGAGCTGGCAGAATTGTTAATGCATTGGACAAAATGCTTAAACAGCATTCCTTCCAACTGTATGTTCTTCTGAGTTCAAATGCTGTTGAGGTTGACTTTGTTTTCCATCTTTTTGGGGTTGATAAAATAAGTACCAGTTGAACACTGGGGTCGAGGTAATCGACTTACCCACTCCCACCAAATTGCTGGCCTTCTGCCAAAATTTGAAATCAATATTTTCACTGTTTTGTCATGTATGTGTCTCATAGTTTTGGAAAATTTAAACATTTATGATTTGATGGTGCTTGTGACGTAGAAGTGAGTACCATTCTCAGTGAGATTAAGACAAAGAAACTTATATGCTTTGCCCAGTGGGGCACAATATAATGGCCATGATAAGATTTGAACACATGCCTGTGCAGTTAGTAGTTTAATACCATAATGTTACAGTCATTGTTTCTGATTTCATTATAATTTTTAAAAACCCTTTTGACACCAA
Source organism: Octopus bimaculoides (assembly GCF_001194135.2). Lineage (NCBI taxonomy): Eukaryota > Metazoa > Mollusca > Cephalopoda > Octopoda > Octopodidae > Octopus > Octopus bimaculoides. The sequence continues at coordinate 15,799,314 of NC_068990.1, forward strand.
CCTGCTTGATCGTCCTGGCTCCATGATACAGACTTCTTGTTTTAAAATTATCTAAATCTAAATCTTCCATCAAAATTTTATGTTCATCTATGTTGCAAACACCAGATTAATAATGACAAAGTAATTTTTCTGAATTCTTCTTAGATATGAAGTAACAAAAGGGTTAAAATGACCTAAATTCCTAACATGGACTTTTGGTGGAAGGTTTTAATTAAGACCACTTTAAAATATAGAAGTAGGGACAGTCTCAAGTTGGTTGATATCTTAAGGATTAATTGTATGGTATTGTGAAGTATCATTTTTCACAAAAAAGGAGAATATTTGTTATTCTCCTTTACATATCATTACTTTATAAACGTTCATGGTTGTGGTGTATGAGAAAAGTTTTTTATTTCAAATTAAAACTGAGATTTCTTTTAGATTAGTATTCAATATGTTTAACATTTTTTAATAGTAAGTTTTTTGTCCTTATTTATTTCACAGATTGTATCCCAGTGCAAGTGACTTAGAATCCAGTAAGTTCATTATTATTCTTGTCGTTGTTATTGTTTAAAAATGTATTTAGTCGTACATCAAATGGTCTACACATGTGTTATGCATAATTATAGGCCAAATCAACGAGATACCCTCATTATCATCATTGTTGCTGGTGGCAGTGGTGTTGCAGTTGTCATTGTCATCAATGTTTTAACGTCCACTTTTCCATGCTTGCATGAGTCTGATGGAATTTGTTGGGGGTAGATTTTCCACAATTGCATGTGCTTCTTATCACTGATCCTCCCTTATTTTGAGCAAGGTAATATTTCCCAATGGCCAAACATGTTTTCATGAAAGACTGGAAACAAACACCACCACTTGTATGATGGTGACACTCATTTACAAGTGTCACATAATGGCGAGAAAAGATACACACAAGCACGTGTATATATCTTTATGTATGAAGAAATATATGTGTTTGTATGTGTAAATATGTATATATGTCTATGTGTGTGTGTGTGTGTATCTGATCAAACTTAGAGGATGTAAAACTCTGCTGTCTCTCATAAATTTCTCTCCTTTTAAATTGATCCCTGAAGGACCGTGTCTGAAATGTTTAATTTTCCACTCCTCACAGCAAAATCACTGTATTCTTTTTATCGATTCTGCTACACTATATACATATATTTATTATTATTATGGCTCTGGGTTCAGTCCCACTGCATAGTACTTTGGGCAAGTGTCTTCTACTATAGCCTCGGGTCAACCAAAGCCTTGTGGTGTGGGCATTTTTGAATCGGTTGTACCACTCTTTTATTTGTGTTTTACCCATAGTATCATCTCCAAAGGACTTCTGAATTTTCTTGATAGTTTGGGCTTGTGTATCATTAAGTTTTTGGCAGAATTTGATACAGTATCTTTACTCAATGTGCTTGGTCATCTTGACTCAAAAAGAAAAATTACACAGCACACGCTTCACGTCTGTACTCAATGTGTCATTGCAGGCGAATGATGCAACCTACAGACATGAAAATTTTTGTATATGCTCAGGAAGGAGCATCAAGGTTGGATACTTTTTAACTACACCTCATATATATGTACTCATACATACAGATAGTGTATGTATATATCTGGTGGTGTAAGGTGTATATAATTGATGAAAAAGCGTTGTGAATTGATGCTAAAACTTTAGAAGTAGACCAAGGAGAATCTTGGATGCTGACATTTATATAAAGTCTTAAAGGATTTGGCCTCCCAGGTGCATGGAAGAATACTGTGTTGCTAGACACATCTACACCATGCCAATGTAAGGAAATAGATAATTAAAAGATTGGTCATCACTGGCTTCTTCAGCAGAGCTGTGAGGACCATTGAGAACATTAGATAGTATTATCACATTTCCAATGAAGAGCTGCATGCATGCATCAGCCCACAGATTTCGACCTCACAACCATCTGCTGGTACAGACATGTCCTCTTCCTCCTGTCAGATCATCCTACTGGGACCTTATATTCATCTGACACAGTAGCTGTGGGCTTAAAGAGGCTTCATGGCAGACTCTGTGCTGGATGGCTGAACAAGGAAGATCTCCAGAGGCTTGGTATCATCTTGGAAGATGCAGAGTGTCTAGCACAGGACCACCAGTGATGGGAGGCACAGGTGGACCTGGTTGGTTCTACACACAATCATGCCTCTGGGACCGTTAACCTGAGATAACCTCAGCCCCATCGAGCAAGAATATGAGTGAGTGAGATCATCATTATCATTTTCATTGTATCTCTGCTATTTTGTTGTATTGTTTTCAGTGACATCCCAAAGCAATTGTTTTCGTGACCACAGAAGACATATAGACCAAGAAAGTTTAGGTGAGAAAGCATTAACCTTTTTGTTACCATATTTCTGTGGAAATAGGCTGCTTTTGTTTCAATTAATTTTAAAAATAAAGAATTTAGTAAAATTTAATAAAGGAATTTATTAAGCTGGTGTTTGGAACATAACAGAAAATTTTGATGGAAGGCTTTAATTCAACCCCTTTGATGCCATATTTCGGTTGAAATACGTTGCCTTTCTTTAATTAATTTTGAAAATAGTGAATTTAGTATAGTAACTTTGTCACCATATCTGTGCCTATATAATTAAATAAAAAACATCACTGTATCTTTTCAGCTAATATCAATTTTCTGTTTTTGTTTCAGCAACAAGCTACAAATTTGATGACAGTGATGAAGAAATTGAAAGTGCCTCACAAGTATCTGCTCACATCAATGTTAGTCTGAATTTAATTCCCATTTACTTCCCTTGTAACCTTCTGCACTGCATTTTTGTGTATCGTTGATGTTCAGTTACTTATTTTTGCCCTCTTATAAATCTTTGAACAGTATTTCTAATTTCATCACTACCATCATCATCATCATCATGATCACCACCATCATCATAAAAAATATAGTTTAAATACTAAATAAAATATGACAAGAAAAATATAGGACAGAACTTATGAAAGCTTGGTTGAAATGCTTAAAGAGCTAAAGAACTGCCATCACCAACATCATTTTATGCCAGAATGGATTGCAAGTTTTGAGAAGATCCAAGTGTTAGGATGACTGTGTCTTACTCCAGTGTCACATTTTTGTTATGATTCTTATGGCTGGATGCTCTTCCTAATGCCACCCTCGTTACAGAGTGTACCAGGGGCTTTTCTTACATGTTACTGGCACTAATTTGGTTGCCATGTAACTCACAAGACTAAAGTAGTATAGGAGAGATTTGGATCATTTTAAGCAAGGTGTAGAGAGCTTGATGTATGATAGAGATCATTATCATCATCATCACCATTTTAACATTTGTATGTATGCAGATGAGCAGACGAGGGAAGAAAAGTGAGAAAATATGTTTATTCCATTTGTTGACAGCTGTTTCATAATCTGTATTAGTTACATAATATATCATCTGCCTTATATACACACATAAATATAATTTTGCTGTAACATAGTGAAAAGACTACATGTCAGAACATTTCATTGGCAAGTCAAACATGAGACACTGCTATAAATTAGCAAGTTGTTCCATTATGTAGTAGTAGAAAATAGATGTGTTTGGCAAGACTTACCCTTTACAAATGACCATATATGAAGCGTGTTACAAAATGTGGGAATATGTTGAAAAATATAAATTCAAGAAAACATGCAGTAAAATTAAATTAATGACATAAGATGATCATAAAGATTTACCAAAAATTAGGCTGATGTATAAATATGTAAATCAGCAGACTCACATATAGTGTTTTTAGATGTATATAAATGATTTATTGAAATCTGTTCACTTTTTCAGAGAAGATATGAATGGAACTCTCCTGATTCTGACGGTAGGTTTTTGCAGTGCAAAAAATTCTGTTTCTCATTATTTTCTATATATTGGTGAATATATTGAAATTGATAGAGCATTAGAAAAAAAAAAAAAAAGACTTTGCAATATTTATTCTGGCTTATTAGGTTGTAAGTTCAAACTCCACTGAGGTTAACTATGCCTCTCATTCCTCTGGCACTAAATATATTTGTCAAGACAAGAAGGCGCAAACGTACATATATATATATATATATATATGTATACATGCATTCATATATGTATGACGAGACTTTGTGTTTTCATCCAGAATGGAGACAAACCCCATTCTTCCAAGTGATTGGCTTGAAAAATTGTTAAGATATTAAGATATTTTTATTAACATGAAACCAATGGTAGCCTTAATACACAAATAAAGAAAATCTATCCACCAGTGAGCACTCATTGTCGTCATTCAACATTTACGTATGTATGTATATGTATATCATAGGCTTCTTCCAATTTCTGTCTACCAAATGCACTCACAAAGCTTTGGTCAGTCCAGGTTGATAGAAACCATTTGTTCAAAGTGTCATGTGATGGGACTGAACTCAAGACCATATGACTAGGAAGAAAGCTTCTTAACAACACAGCCACACTTGCACTTAAATTTAGCATTCTTCAGCCAGGAATCAAACCTGGCTACCTGGGTGAATGCCTGAAATCTTAATCATTTTATCAAATTTGTATATTAATTACCCAAACAACAATGGATACTGATATTTTAAGATGTTTATTTATCATTTCAGAAGACTATGTCCACAGCCCCAGCTCAAAACCTTATGTGGATAACCAATTCATGAGTAAATCTCTCAATGGGTGAGTAAGGGAATCAGTGTATGTTTATTGTTAAAAGTGAATAGTGAAGAAGGCCCAATATGGTAAGCATCCTTTCATAGTTACAAGACAAACTGCACTATACTAGCCTGGAATTTATGTGCTTGACTAAAGCCAGTATGGCCACAGTCCAATAACTAGTAAAGAACTAAATGAAGAATACTTATATCATACTTCATTTTAAGTAATATTTCTCAATCTTACAAATAATACGAGATCTTGTACTTTAAGTAGATTATGTCTGATTTTATTTCTTAATCTATCAATCAATTGTTTTATGATTAACTCCTTTGTTAACATATTTCATAGTGAAATATACTGCTTTTTTCAATTAATGTTGAAACTAATGAAGAATTTAGTAAACTAACTGCTGTTTGGAACATATACTAACATGAAATTTTGATGGAAGGCTTCAATTTAGATCACTTGTTTCTATCATAGATCCAGGGGCTATGTGAAGTGGGTTTGTATCGGAAGAGTTAATGTAAATTTTATATCCTTGATTTCGTTCCATAGTTTGAAGTGTGACACAAAAGATAGGTAGATACTGTTGCATGAATATATAGATAGATGTTAAGAAAAATAGAAATGTGAATAATGTAAATTTATTTTGAATATATCAGCCTTCAAATTTCTCAAAATTACATGGTTGATAACTCATCAAACCCGAAACCAAACTCTAGCGTCCCTTTACCAGCAAGAAGCCCCTTGGCTTTATTTTCCAAGAAATCAAAGAAGCATGAGGTAAGTCCTAGTCATTTATGATGTCTGCTGTTGATTTATATAACTGCACTTAATAATACAATACCCAATACCTACAACAGTGCTTCTCAAAGTTTTAGAACTATCACTACTTTCCTTTTACAATGCCTCCTTGCTGTGATTCAATGATCCCCGTCTACCATTTTTACACTTAATATGAGGCCAGAGTAATTTAAGTGAGTAGGAGTCTGACATGAGTGTCTACTTATCACAACACTACCCAACTATAAGTATAAATGTTATCATCATAAAGTTCGCTTTTCCATGCTTGTGCTAGGTTGGAGAGATTTTTTACAGCTTGGTGCTCTTCCTGTTTGCCAACTCTCCCCTATTTCTACACAACATAATCCCCCATGGCATGACAGGTTTTCATGGAAGATGGGACACACTTATATGATGCTTGTTTTACATCTCGTATGCCATGTGACAGAAACAGACACACACAAATTCTTTTACTTGTTTCAGTTATTTGACTGTGGTCGTGCTGCAACACCACTTTTAGAACAAATTGATCCCAGGACTTATTCTTTCGGTCTCTTTTGCCAAACCGCTACGTTATGGCGACATAGATACACCAACATTGGTTGTCAAGCGATGGTGGGGGAACAAACACAGACACATATAAATATATATATACAACAAACTTCTTTCAGTTTCCATCTACCAAATCCACTCACAAGACTTTGGTTGGCCTGAGGCTACAGTAGAAGACACTTGCCCAAGGTGAACCCGGAACCATGTGGTTGGGAAGTGAGCTTCTTACCACACAGCCACTCCTGCACCTATGATAGGCTTTTTTCATTTTCTGTCTTAGAAATTCACTTGCAAGGCTTTGGTTAATCTGGAGTTTTGGTTTTATACATTTACTTATTCACATGTCAAAGTCCATTATTATTGTTGATTGTGGCAAACAAGTAGTTTATATTAAGTTTTTTTTTGAAGTTCTTGTACAAGACAAGACTCACTAAGCACTGAACCATGATATAAGGATGGAACATATTGCCTTTCAGGTTGTTTGAGCCATGCAAATACTTTCAGAATCTCACTGGATATTTTGTTTTAATTATTAGCCCTATCAGGAAGACTCACAACATAGTTTAAACAGAGAACAATTGAAGAAACTAAAGACTACCAGCTATGGTTGGCATGTTGCTGCTGCTGAATCAGACACAAGTATCCTATCTTCACACACTAACAGTAAGTAATAATGTTTGTCCAAAATTGTGGAGTGATACTGAGACTTTAAAAAATTGCTGTCAGGTTGATCATCATTAAAAGACTTGTACAAATCATTTTATTAAGCATCATTGTTTTAATTAATCTCATGTTTCAGTCATTAGACTGCAGCCATGCTGGGGCACTACCTTAAAGAATTTTTAGTTGAATGTACTCCAGGACTTGATTTAAAAAAAAACCTAGTACTTATTCTATTCATCTCTTTGGCTGAACTACTAAATTACAAAGATGTAAACACATCAACACTATTTGTCAAGTGGTATAAGTGTCAATCACAGACATATATATACACGAGGGCTTCTTTTAGTCTTCATCTACCAAATCCATACACAAAGGCTTGGTCAGCATGAAACTATAGTAGGAAATACTTTCCCCAGGATGCCACATAGTAGGACTGAACCAGGAACTGACTACTTTCCCATAGTTGCAGCAGTTGTGGAGTCAAGACTTTTCAATTGCCAGATGCCCTTACTCGTTACCAAGATAGTATTTCCCCCATGGTCATTTGTAATGATGACTAGAAATGAAGGACACACACATATATATACAAGAGGGGAGGTTGATTTCAGTTTCTGTCTATCCAATTCCCTCACAAGGCTTTGGTAGATGCTATGCAGTTGGACTGAACCTGAAGCCATGAATATTACCATATGTTCTACCCACACATTATCTTGTAGCTTTGTGATTTCAATGAAGTAATCGTATATTTTTAGAATAACATTTTAAGGTAGGTGTGAAAGGCCAGATCTGGTCTGTTTGAATACTAAAGGAATTCACTCCCAACCATGTGGTTGCATTTTCAGCCCTGCTTCAATATACTGAAGCAGAGGAGACTCCCATTCCCTATCTTTGTTTTTGCTGATTGTAAACAATAGCCTCACTGTTCATGTGGTGGATAGTGTTTGCTTAGTCCACTGGTAAAAAGCATGCCTGGCCCTAATATGTTGCACAATCTTTGTAGACAGAGAGTTCATTTGTTCAGTGTTCCTTTTAGTTCTCCACACCCCCATGTCCAGGCTGAGAGATCAGGGCCGTTTGTAATGCATGCGCAGTGGGACAGGGGTTTTTGCTGTGGAAACCTAAAATGTGTATTCACTCAGTGCAACCAAAGCAGTGATTTTAGATTTTATGAAACACAAGCAACTCAATGCAGTCTTTTATACATAGACCACAAGGATATAAATCAGTAGAAGCACATTTTCATACTTTTACCCTTTTTGTTTTGATGCAATCACAGTAGAAACCTCAAAACACATTAAAAGAAGTTCTGTCTTTATTTCAGGGTTCTAACTACTCATACCAACCCATTTAAGGAAACCAAGTGAGCACCATGTATTTTTGCAAATGCACAAAGAACTACAAGCACAATCACTGCACTCTGCACATGTACAACATGATTTGGAAATAAAAAGTACAAATAATTCTTTAGCTTTTCAATTACTGTCTAATGCAATGCCTATATATTCACTGTTTTGAATTAATCATATATTATCCCTTAACTTTCTAGAATGATATTGCAACATAAGTTGGCCAGACAAAGCTGGCTTAAATGCTTATGGGTTAAACTCATTATGGAATCAAATAGTTACAGGTACAATGATCTTTCTAACATATGTCTGCTGAATTCCACTACTATTGCTTCAATCAATGTTGAAAACTAAGAATTTAACGAAATAACATTAAGCTGATAAAAGTAGTTTCTGCATCAAGCATCAAAGAGTAATACAAAATTTCAGAAGAAAACTATATAAATGAGAAAGATAGCATCAACTGATACAAGAGTAAAATCATTGTGGTCAACGAAGACAACAAAAACTAATGTGCTTAATTACACAATTTATTGATGCAATTTACAGATTATGATACATTCTGTTGCTCTGTAGGAACATTGCGGATGATATCGGAATCACCTGAAAAGAGAAATGGAAAATAAAATATTAAATTTTAGCAAATTACATTTACAATAGCATAAAGCAAACAAGCATCAGTTTATATAAATTCACAAAGCCATCCACATTCACTAGAATAAGACAGGAGTCTATTTACCTGGGTCAGTGATACTCAGTGTACACACTCGGAAATACTTTCCACAAGCTGTTCCAAGATCAATATTGCTGCCGTTGTAATGGTGAACACCAGTCTTAGCCAACATAGCATAGTATTCAATCTCACTTTTCCTGCAAGAGATAAAAAATCTTCAGCATCAGATTTACAACTAACGCCATAACCAAACTAACAATAAATCACAAAAGTCCACTTTTATGCAGCCAAATTAATGAAAGTAACACTAGTTCAAAGGACTGCAATACCATTATAAAACCACCTATCAAAGAATTAGCGTGAATGCGCAAAACACGTATGAGGGATTTTTTTTTAAAACAGTAAATAATTTTTTTTTGTTGAATTTTCCACATCTTACTCTTAAAATATCACTTTACGTTCTTCTAGGGTGTATTATGGTGTCACATCTATTTTAGTAATACTTTTCAGCTGTATCAGTATCTCTCATTTGCTACTAATTTACAATGGGAGAAAACCTATTAACCTTTTAATGAGTAGCAAATCTTGCTCGTCATTGCAGAGGACAGGAGCAATTCATGCCAGCTTCTGTACAACACCCCATCGTAGATTCAATAAAACCAAACCAGTGTACTTGATGCAACTAGCGATTTTCTCTTTAAAAGAAATTAAACATCAGGTGAAAAGAAAAAAAATGGCTTCATCGTTGCTCTTGCCAGGCTCCGAAGCCAGACATAAAAAAACACAAAATTTCAATACTTAGAAACCCAAAGAAACATAAAATACCAGTACATCTTTTTTCTACATTATCCACAAAGTTATTAACATATACATGTATTAACAATTATAGAAAATTAAATTTGAAAATCAGACACGCAACCTCACATCTGCAAATCCACAGCTTTACTGCAGAGGATGGCACTCTTTGGTTATTACTCTGCATTGCATGACGTCTTTATCAAGCTTCCATGTAGGGCTAGTAAACATTAATGATGCCACTGGTACTCCGAAGCAAGGAAGAAATTGTGTAAGGATACATCCGAGCCTGTATCCATTTGTTTCAAAACATAATATAATTACTTCCAGTGTAGGTACAAAACCAGTAATTATGTGGAGAGAGGTATATGACACACTTTAACAATATCTGAGGGATGAAAAGCAAACCTGACCCCTCAGAACAATGCCTCAAGGTACATTCCCCTATGCCTTAACGATTGCCATCTCAGTGCATTGCTAAGTAATAACATGCACACATGAATAGAAACTTTGCGAATACCTGTTTCAACTCGTACAAATGCATTAAGTTAGCAGACTCATTCAATCCCATTTTTCTTCTATAAACAAACTGCATTTCTACAGAAACAAAACATTTCACATACCTTAAAGGAGGAGTGTTATTGGCAATAATGACCAATTTAGCCTTGCCCTGTCTAATAGTTTTCAGAGCTTGTTTATAACCGAGCACATATTTACCGCTCTTCATCACCAAAGCCAACCTCGAGTTGATATTCTCAATGGCCTTTTTCTGAAGTAAAAGAAAATACCATGAAAAAGTGGAACAAAAACCACCTTAAAAATTCTATAATCAAATATTTGAAGTATAACAGATCCACAGAACTATTCATTTTTTGGTCCAGATGGACTATATGTAATCTGAACCTTTCCCCACCGGAATCCCATGTTTTAGGCTATGGAGATTCCGATTCTGAAATTTATTTTTCAAAAATCCCAATTTCAAAACTTCGACCCCCCCCCCGCTCCGGTTTTTATAAAGATCCACAGGGTAAACCTAACCCTAACACTAGTTTTGTGAGATTTGGCTGTTATTTCTAGCATGTAAATAGCCTGCTTGGTGGGGGTGGGGGGATTGGGAATTGAAATTTTTCAAACAATTTTTTTTCAGAATCGGAATCTCCATAACCTAAAACGTGGGATTCCGTAAAAAAAAAAATTAATAAATAAGGGTGGGAAAGGTTCAGATTACATACAGTCCGTCTCCGCCTTACTTGAACACATTGCAGACCAACCCACAGATGTTTGCTGCCCTTCTCCATTGCTATTATAATCTCGGTTCCTAAAGTGGCTGGATTCGAGCGCCTTCCTACTCGTCAATACGGTAATAAGGGGATCAAACGCAACGGTCCCGGAGGGATAGTGACACTTATAGGAAGACGCTAGTAAGTCGGACATTAATGATGAAAGCAAGCGAAACCAACCGGGACCGAAGTGTAGACCATTACAGTACCGGGGCCACTCTTCTTGAATAGTACCACGGCCCTTTTCTGGGGGTCGGTGTCAGGTTTACTCAACAGCAAGGCTCCTAATGTCACAACAATAAGTGTATATGCAAAAAGCACATTTTCGTTTGTCTTTCGTCTTAAAATTTTAACTTTGCTTTTAACACGACACGAAAATAAGGCGACGCTTGTCGCCTCAATGCCAGAATGGTACTTAAACTAAGACATACCTACCTAACATAGGTGCAACTGCACTCACACTTGCTGACTGATAACCTTTTAATCTAGATTACGATTATATCGGAATCAAAAATCAGATCACAATCAAAATGGAAATTATAGTTGCGGCAGATGCTAGCCCACCTGCCCCGACTGGCTCCTGTACCGGTAGCACGTAAAAAGCACCCACTACGCTCTCGGATCGGTTGGCGATCCAACCATAGAAACACTGCCAGTCCCCAGTCAAACCGCCCGACCCATGCCAGCATGGAAAACGGATGTTAAACGATGATGATATAGGAATTTGATGAGTCTCGGGAAGTGGCCGCGCACAAATACATACTGGCATATCACATATAACTTGAAACTTGAAATGTTAAAGAAAATAGTAATGCGTGGCAGCATGTATGCACATGCTGCCCCCTCCACATTTCGATATAATCGCAGTCCACATCATCCAAAACGTATTAGTAGAAACATTTACTGGAAAAAAATTTCCTTTTTCCGAGTTATTGGAGTTAACAAGCAACCAATTCTTTGCCAGTTTCCCTCTCCATGAGGCAGTAATAGCTATTCCGCCGATCTCTCTAATTAGTCTCCTCATTAGATGAGTGTAATTATAAGGAAAATATACCAACTTTGCTAATACACAATTGTAAGGCAAGCAATCTTACATTAATATGAGTTATAGACAAACCGAAAACTAATTTTATAGACAAACCGAAAACTAATTTAATGACAGAATCGTTGGTTATGAGACCAGCCACGTGGTTGTATAACATGTGCGTAATTTGGGGGGAAAAAAATTTACGAAGAGAATGGCAATAACATTAAATTTGAAATTCAATTGTTTAACACCATGTTACAAGAATCAGATATCATAATAAATAGTTAAAATAAGAGCAAGAGAAATATGAATGGAAAATCATTGTAATTAGTTCTACATTAAAAGGTTAAATATGGCGAGTTTAAGTGAGTTGAAAAAAAACTTACGGATTTCTTTGGAGGGACCATGGTTATGGTTTCACTTCTACTCGATCTGATGGTGGATAAAAAAAGGAAAGAAAGATCAATTATCGATTAATTATAAAAAATGATACGAAATCGAGGTTAATTAGTGCAAATTAAAGAGAAATGAACGAGAGAAATTACTTACACAGGCTCAGTAATGGACGTCACTTCAGAGAAAGGACGATTTGCTGGAATCTCGCGAGATTTACGCCTGCCGAAGTCTCGCCGTAATCTCGTGTTAAAGTTTGGACTACGAAAAGGACGATATACAGAGACATAAATATAGCTATTTTTTTTATTTACTTTAGGTGTTTACTAATTCCACATTTAAGATGATTGTCTACCTGAGTAAAAAGGTATTTCAACTATAAATTTAATCTAACACAATTTCACGTTGATTTAATGAGATACAAAGAGGAATGTACTCCGATGTTGCTGCTTTAGCTGTGTAAGGTTGGTAACTAATGAAGCCATGCTCCCCGTTGTCATGGAACTTCATTTTGTTACCACTCTGCACTTTGAAAAAGTTTGTCTCTGTGTATGCTTGTAGTGTAAATTAAGATAATATGGTTTATTAAATTATTATTTATTATTACGATTATACAAATTTTCTCTCTCTTGAAATGTTTTAAATATATACTGAATGATAATATTGTTATTCTTGAATTTTACTTATTTTTTTTACTAAGTGATATGAAATATCGTGTGTTTTGGCTACTAAAACATCGGTAGACTCGTTGTTACTACCATTAATATAATTTCTGGGTTCAAATACTGCTGAAATCAACTTTGTCTTTCATCTTTCCTAAGTTGATCAAATAAATATAAGTTAATTAACTTCTGGGGTAATATAATCATTTGTTCCCTGACCGTCTGCTTATGTTGAAAATCATTAATATTGTTAATTCATGTTTATAGGCAGAATCGTTGGAGTGTCGAACAAAATGCCTTGTGGTATTTCTTCTAGTTCTTCATATTCCGGGATTAAATACTGCCGAGGTCAACTTTGCTTTTCTCCCCCACCCCCGGGGGTCGATAAAATAAAGTAGCAGTCTAGCACTGCGAGCGATGGCATCGACTAACCCCTTCCTTGAAAAGTGTTGTCCTTCCTTCTGTCTAAATCAGAAACCGTTCTTAATGCTACAGTTTTAAATCCTTGTAGCAATAATTCCAAAGAGACTCTAATTAAGAAGTAAAGATTTACAGGAAAAGGACACAGAATTATGTGTGGGGTTGGGGTGGGAGGAAAGAAGCAAAAAAAAAAAAATTGGACAAAATTTTTCAGTGGTTCACAGCCTCCCGATTCCTTGCCTTTTGGTATCCCTACGCAGCTGTGCCGATTTGTTTCCTCATAAGGTTCAGAAAGAAGTCTGTATCTTTTATCTCTTACTTGTTTCAGTCATTAGACTGCGGTCATACTGGGGCACCGCCTTGAAGAATTTTTAGTTGAATGGCACAATGACAGACAGACACACATATACGCATACACCCGCGCGCACACAGAGAGGCATATCTGTGGTGAGAAGCTTGCTTCTCAGCCAAATGGTTCTAGTTTCAGTCCCTCTGCGTAGCACCTGGGGCAAGTGTCTTCTACTGTAGCCTTGGGCAACCCAAAGCTTGTGAGTAGATTTGGTAGATAGAAACTAAAAGAAGCCTGTTAGATATGTGTATATGTATATATTTATGTGCGTGTGTTTTTGTGCCTGTGTTTCTCTCCCACCAGTGCTTAACAACTGGTGCTGGTGTGTTGATGTCCCTGTAACCTAGCTGTTCGGCAAGAAAAAAAAAGTACTGGGGTCAAAATATTTGACTAAAATTTCAAGGTGGTGCCCCAGCATGGCCACAGTTAGATGACTGAAACAAGTAAAAGATAAAAGATTTATATGTGATGGGCTTCTTTCAGTTTTCTTCTACCAAATCCATTTAGAATGGCTTAAACAGAACAGGAGGAGACTCGTAGGACGAAATGTTACTCAAGAGGTTACAGGTGTGTGATGAAAGATTTCCTGACAATGGACATCATGAAATAAGAACAATAATAAACAAGTGAAGAGTGAATGAGTAGTGCGTGTGTTTATTTGGCAAGAAAAAACTATGATCATCCCAAAATACACACACATGTACATGCACACATGAGTCCATAGAGGTGGTCCAGAGATTCTCTATATAGACAACACTTTGTAGAACTCAAAAGATTCTAACTGAGAGTCCAGTGTGTTTACAGGGGAGCGATTCCACAAGGTAAAGAAAGGCTATAAGAGGGATCGAGTTGTGTGGATGTAGAAGCAATCATGCAGATATAAACAAATTAGATACATTAAATATAATACTTTGGGTAGGAAATATAAAATATGTATAGATGCACACATGCAAAGCAAGAGAAAGCAAAAGGTGGAGACTTTCTGATGGTGAATTTTTAAGTATAAATATATTTATATTACTAGGTCCAAACTTCCACAGAGTACAAATGACAAAGAAAATTAAAGGGATGGAAAAAAAGTGTTATAAGTCCAACATCTGTCTGTTGTTTGTACACTGTGTAGGTTGGACCTATTAATATAAATATCTATATATTTATACTTAAAAATTCATCATCTGAAAGTCACCACCTTTTGCTTTCTCTCGTTATGCATGTATACATATATATGTATTTTGTATTTTACACCCGAAGTATTGCATTTAATATATTTAATGTGTCTAATTTGTTTATCTGCATAATTGCCTATCTCTCTTTCTATATATATCTATATATATAAAAATGAGAATGTGTGTGTGTGTGTGTCTGTCTGTCTGTCTGTCTGTCTGTCTGTGTGAATCCCTAAAACTCGAGAACTACGCAACCAATTTCATTCAAATTTTACACATGCCTTACTTAGGGTTCCAGTTGTGTTTTAGTCAAAAAAAAATTATTAACTTCTTGCAGAGTTCGAGCACACGGCAACATAATATCTCCTCCACTATTTAAGTATTACGTGTCAAAAGTGAAACAAAAACACTCATGTCAAATACTTTCACTTTAAAAATGGAACTATTCCAC
>NC_068990.1:15815595-15824427 GCF_001194135.2 Octopus bimaculoides
ATATATATATATATATATATATATATATATATATGTTCTTGTTTGGCTTGACTATATATATATATATATATATATTTACGGAGACAGCGGTTATATATCACCTGAGGAGATACTACTAGGTCTTATTATACAGGTAAATCATTGCTTAATTTAAATTTAAATCCTGTGTATATGTGAATCTATGTTGTATTGAAATATGTGTAGTGGTCATTAAACAGCTCTCAAATCATGCTCCCTCTTCCTTTTGACTCTATTTATTCTTTCCTTTATATATATATATATATTAATAATAATAATATGACAACAAAAGAATGAATGAGAGGAATTTGTCTATAAATATATAATATAAGACATTTTTGTCTTAATAACTGACGAGGATGTCTTTTAGACCTGGCATCTGAAACTCTGAGTATTATTATGACAACTAACTGATTGTCCTATATTATATATATATATATATATATATATATATATATACAAACACACTTACATATACATATATGGGAGAATATACAAATAATAACAACAGACGAGGACAGGTGGTGTAAATAACAAAAGTATATATTAGTATGACGCTCGGGAATACGGAAAGTCTTTGACGTTTCGAGCTACGCTCTTCAACAGAAAGAATACGGAGACAAGGAGAAAAACACGGAGAAAAAAAATTGAATAGTGTTCAGTCGATCCCGAGATTGAAAATAAGCCCTTCATTTGGTTCTTGAACATCTAACATTGGAGTCAGGTCTGGATGAGGACTTGTTATATGCTAACTGTTGAAAATTCAAATTTTAAAACAACTTCAAAATTTTGTGAACTTACAAATTTTCATTTGAACTGAATGTAAAGTAATACCATATTGGTAGGGTACCAATAAATACTTTATTATCATTGTTCTGTTTAGTTTCTGCAGAAGCTAGCTTTAAAGTCTGCGCAGAGTGTGGTTTTTTAGCTAGTAAAATTATAAAGTTAACTTAGGTTGATGCTATTTGCTGTGAGTTTTTAAGCCTAATAATAATAATAATGTGGCAAATGAAGTAATTCTAAAATTTTGAATTCAATGAAAAGTATTTTTTCTGAGATATTTCTTTTTCCTGCTTAAATTCTTTTGAAAAGAAAAAAAAAGTATATATTTCTCATGTAATTTCTGTATTTTACAGATTACCATGCCCAACAGCACAAAATTATTTTGTGTTGCCTGGAACAAAAAGCATGGTTATATTGCCTGTGGAGGTGAAAGTGGATTTCTGAAAATAATGCATTTGGAATCTCCTTTACGTGAGTCACTTTTCTTTATTCTTTACTCAAAATATATTAACCAATCTTCATGAGCGGTAAACATGAACTTACTCACACAAACAGGCATACACACATGCATGCACACACACATACACACAGAGTCCAATTAAAAAGACAATGAATGAATACAGTACAGCTTTATTATTAGTCACGATTGCTTTTGTACCACTCCATTGCAAGTAAATGATTGTGGGAAAAGTTACACAATGTGTGTGTGGTTGATTACATTAGTATGGCATTTTGTTAGATTGGCAGCAAGAGATGCACTCTTACATTGTGCCACACGCACACACACATGTACGCACACACACACACACACACACACACAGTGTATGCTATGAATAAAGTATTACATAAAGTATGTAGAACTATTAACATGATGAATTTCATTATTGATTGGATTCTAAAAGTATCACTGAAGACTTTTTCTTCTAATTAGTGTACTGAGAACAAGTCAGTCCCTCATTTAGCCAAGCCTTATCCAAGTAACAGTGAGAATTGAACCCAACACTAAATCCAATGAAACACTCATCAATTTTACAGTGCTGCTGATTACAACAGTGAGATGTCTCTGTCCTGTGGTCCCTTTTTGGTGAAGGAGAAACTGCCATGCTGCTGCTGTCAAGTTACAAACAATAGACCTCTTGGTTAGTTGGCCCTCTCTGCCCTGTAAAGACCTCTAAATATCTACTTCTGTTGTCTAATCTTGTAAACTGAGCCAAGAGGAAGTCTCTAGGTTACCATTTTCTCTCCCTAGATTTGAACCATCTTACTCAGATTCCATGTCCTAATCATATTTCCATAAAAGGTATGAATGCCTCATTGAGTGTTTTTCCACCAATCAGTATCAACTGGCATGTGACAAGTAAAAGCAGTAGACTTAAGAGAAAAGTTGTTTGAATTCCTTCCAAATTGTATTTCTGAAGGTTCTACAAGCTTTGTTGAGAGTTATAAAAACCTGGTGTATAGAACTCATATACGGAAATACATCTTCTATTGTTGGGTCACTTGTGTTTAAGAACGCAGCCTCTTACCTCTATTTTTTGCCTTTTATCTAATTTACCATGACCAACCCTAACAATTTGATTGGCTATAAAAGGTGCCAAATCTCCTTCAATCACGAACCATCTTAGAACAGAAAGGACACTTTGGATAATGTAGTGCTTGTGACATGTGAAAAGCACCTGTGCCGGTGCCATGTAAGTGTTACCCGTGCTGGTGCTATATATAAAGCACCTGTGCTGGTGCCACGTAAGAAGCACACAGTACACTTTGTAAAGTAGTTGGCATTAGTAAGGGCAGCCAGCCACAGAAACCATATCAGAACAAACAATTGGAGTTCTATATAGCTCAGAAACTCCTGTCAAATTGTCCAGCTCGTGACAGCATGGAAAACATGTTAAATGATGATGATGATGGTGCATCATGTCCAGGAAAAAAGTTGGGATGGTCATGATTGGAATACCTTTGATATAGACTGCTTGGTCCTGGTTGAACTGATCTCGAAACTCATTTTTTCAATCATTTGAAACTAATATTGCTTAATAAATTCTTTGGTTTCTAATTTATTTTGCAGATGATGCTAAGCAGAAACACCGCCATAATGTTCTTCCTTTGAATCAAAATGTGTCAGGACATTCAGGTAGTCATCTTTGTTGTCATTTTATTCAGGTGAGATCTGTATGTGATATCCTTATACAGGTGTGGTATGGATAACTTAGTGATATGGTTATACAGGTAGTATCAGGTGTGGCTGTATAGCTAAGAAGTTCACTTTACAACTGTATGGTGTTGGGTTCAGTCCCACTGGGTAGCACCTTGGGCAAGTATCTTCTACTAAAGCTTTGGGCTGACCAAAGCCTTGTGAGTTGATTTGGTAGATGGGAACTGAAAGAAGCTTATCATATATGTGTGTGTGTGTGTGTGTGTGTGTGTGTGTGTATAGGGGGCATGAATACTTTCACACATGCATATACACAATAGACTTTAGTTTCTTCCAACCAAATCCAGTCACAAGGCTTTGGTTGGCCTGAGGCTATAATAGAAGATACTTGGCCAAGGTGCCACGAAGTGGGACTGAACCTAAAACCTCATGGTTGAGAAACGAACTTTTTACATGTGTGTGTTTGTATGTACCTTTGTCTTGATATCTTGATTGTAAGCAAGCATCAGCATCATCATACAAGCTGAGTCATACATTTCCAATCTTCTGTGAAAACATGTCTGGCCATATGACCTTGCTTGGAAGCAGGTAAGGGTTGACAACACAGAAAATCCACCTCAACGAATTCCATCTGATCTATAGAAGCATAGAAAAGTAGACGTTAGATGATGATGATGATGTGATCTATGTAACAGCTTAGATCGAATAGATGGTATCCATATCTGATATACTCATGCGTGATGTGGCTCTACAGCTAACACAGTAGATCTGATCATGTGTGTGTGTGTGTGTGAACTCGTACAAGTGATATCTCTACATGTTGCAGAATGCAATTGGTGTTTGAGGACAATTATTATATTACTCACTTCAAACTTTCAGTTCCCATCTACCAAATCAACTCACAAGGCTTTGGTCAGCCCAAAGCTTTAGTAGAAGATACTTGCCCAAGGTGCTACCCAGTGGGACTGAACCCAAGGTTTTTATTTCTTTCATATCTGCCAGAACAGATGTTTTTATTACAATATTTATAAATCGAAATAATTCTTGGAACTGAATCTCAATCAGAATAAAGCTATAAAAAATAACGCATAAATATTGGGTTAATAAGAAATTTGTGGCAAAGCAGAGTAATGTCCCTTGTCAGATATTTTAAATCCGTTGGAGACTGCTTTGGTTATTCTTAGCTATATTGTATCAACCGTGTTTTCTTTTACTTGTTTCAGTCATCTTTATCTTCTTTAATTTATAGATGAATATTAACTCGTTCTACTTATTCAAACCGTTTGGTTCGATTGACTTTTTCAATAATTGATATTTCTGTGTCATATTGGTGAATACAGTTTATTGTTTGTTTCATCCTAGTATAACAGCCCCTCCCTTCCTGTCATTAAACTGATGATGATGATGATGATGTTGGTAGTGGAGGCTGTGTTTGTGATAATGATGATGATGATGATGGCAGTGATTATCATGTTAATGACAATGGTGATGTTGATGACGATGATAACAACGATGACCAGGATGATTGTGATGATAATGAAAGTAGCTTGCAGAGGTTGTGCCAGTGATGATGGTATTCATAGTGATGTAGTGGCGATCATGCTGGTCTTTATGATAATAGTATAGTCGATGAGAATGACAGTCATAGTCATAGTAATGGTGACAATGAAATTTGTTTCTCATTTTATTTTTCCCATGAAGGTTGTGTTGAGATGATAAGATGGAATGATACCTTTCACAGACTGACAACTAGTGACAGTAATGGACTTATAATCGTTTGGGGAATATTAAAAGGTGAGTCCTCTATGTAGTTTTGATTCAATTTATGTATCTGTGTGTGTGTATGTGTATATGCAAACCAAACAGTTAGGGGTTCATCCCACTGTGTGAGCATTGCTGGCATTTTACTTTATTGCTGTGGCTCAACTAGTACCCTGTGAGTGAAACTGATAGACAGAAACAAGCCAATCATATATGGATGTATGTATGTATGTATGTTTGTATGTATGTATGTATGTTTGTATGTATGTATGTATGTTTGTATGTTTGTATGTATACACACACACACATACACATACACAAATCATTATTAATCCAAATAAAGCTGGAAATGCACAGAGAATACATTAGAATTTAATCAGATTTTAAAATATAGGAATACACTTTACTTGTTTCACATTAGATTTTCAAAAGTGTAGAGTGTATGGAGGTGTATTGTAAATTATGTCTGTTGTTATAAAAATAGTTTGTTTTTAAAGTAGGAATGCGGCTCAGAACATTAACCATTAACGTACAAATTGATTGGTCAATGTTCATGTATTAAACTCATCTGGCAGTCACATGAAAGCTTTTCTCCATTAAATATTTCTCATAATGGTTAAAAAAGAGAGACACAAATAAGTGCTTACAAAATAGTTATAAAGACTGGAAAGTTTGGTATATTCTTAATTCCATGTTGTATGTGTTTCATTACAGTATAAGAAATACATTATGGATATACATTTATCTCTTTTACTTGTTTCAGTCATTTGACTGTGGCCATGCTGGAGCACCGCCATTAGTTGAGCAAATCGACCCCAGGACTTATTCTTTGTAAGCCTAGTACTTATTCTATCAGTCTCTTTTGCCGAACCGCAAAGTTATGGAGATGTAAACACACCAGCATCAGTTTCTAGCATAAAACTGAAGTATAAATCAAGCCATTAACAATAAAGCCGGTGTAATAATACTTTTACCTTCATATATAAATGAAATTGTGTATCACAGCTATGTAATTGTATATTTAATGATGTTTATCTTAATGAAACAGTTGTTGAGTGCAACTATTGTATGAACTATATGTGAGATTTATGCTTTTCTTCAAAACCTAGACAAATGGAATGAAGAAATGATCAACAACCGACAAACTGGAGTACAGGATATGAAATGGACTGGCAGCGGCAAAATGATTTGCATTGTTTTTGATGATGGTGAGTTAGAAATAGTTCCTTCAATGATGTGTGGTTAATACATCCTAAATGTTCTGTGGTTTCAGTGGGTTCAGCCCCCATATGTTGTACCTTTGGCAAGTGTTGTCTACTGTAGTCCCAGGCCGGCCAAAACCATGTGAGTGGCTTTAGTAGATAGAAACTGAGCGAAACCTGTTGCATATCTATCTGTCTGTCTATTTGTCTGCCTGTCTGTTTGTCTGCCTGCCCATGTGCCTGTCTGTCTGTGTACATATGTGTACCTTTGTTCTTGACATTACATGATGGCTGTAAAGGAGCATCATTGTCATAAAAGTGATACTGTTTATTTCTAATCTTACATGAAAAACATTCCTGGCCAAGGGGAAAGATTATCTTGCAACAGGAAGAGCACCCCACCTTAGAAAGTCTCCCTTAGTGAATTCTGTGGCCCATGCAAGCATGGAAAAGTGGATGTTAAAATGTGATGATGATGATGATGACAATAATGGTCCTGATGAGTATTTTAAACTGCTAAATTAGTGATTTACAGTCACACGAAATTTTGAGTAAATTATTGTTTTACTGTAGAATATGTTACTGGATTGTTGAAGCTTATTTTCGCTTCAATGGTTGAGTGATATTCCTAATAATCTGCTTCATTCCAATATGTAATGTAAATCTCTTGTTTATCCTGTCTCTGTCTTTTAGGTATGGTGATTGTTGGAACTGTGGAAGGAGAAAGGATATGGGGTAAAGATCTTGGAGAAAAGAAACTTTGTAAAGTAGAGGTTTGTTAAAATTTCAAGTTTCTTATCGTTTTTGTTTAGTAATAGTTTTTGGATATTACACATTTTGTAACCCCTTGGTTATCATATTTCTGTTGAAATACATTGCCTTTCTTTGAATTAATTTTGAAAATAATGAAGAATTTAGTAAAATAACTTTGTCATTATTAAGCTGGTGCTTGGAACAGAAATTAAAATGGAATTTTGAGGAAAGGTTTTTTTAAAAATTTAAATCACTTTAAAACAAGAAGTTTATATCATAAAACCAGGGGAAGTCTCAGGCAGGTTGGTACGAAAAGGGTTAAATCACACCTAACTATGATTGGATGTTCCAGCCAGGGATTTACTGTGATTAAATAAAAAATAACTGGATAGTCATGGCTGGGATGCCTTTGAACATAGATCTTCTTAACCCTTTTGTTACCATACTTCAAGTGAAATACACAGCTTCTGCTTCAGTTGATATTGAAACTAATGAAGAGTTTAGTAAATTAACTTTGTCATTAGTAAGCTGGAGTTTGGAACATAAATTAGCATGAAATCTTCATTGAAGTTTTTATTATAGGACCAAGGTGGTGTGCTGGCAGAATCGTTGCCATGCCAGATAAAATGCTTAGCAACATTCTGAGTTCAAATGCTGCTGAGGTTGACTTTATCTTTTATCTTTTTGGGGTCAGTGAAATAATTACCAGCTGAGCACTGGAGTTGATGTAATTGATTAGCTCCCACACCCAAAATTTCAAGCCTTCTGCCTATAATAGAACCAAGGGTGACCTCAATCAGGTTGGTACAAAAAGAATCAATAAATAGTAAAAACTGAACCTATTTGATCATCATCATCATTGCTTAACATCCGTTTTTCACGTTGGCATGGGTTGGACAGTTTGACTGAGGACTGGCAAGCCAGAAGGCTGCACCAGGCTCCAATCTGATCTGGCAAAGTTTCTACAGCTGGATGCTCTTCCTAATGCCAACCACTCTGAGAATGTAGTGGGTGCTTTTTACGTGCCAAGGGCCAGTCAGGTAGTACTGGCATCAACCACACTTGAATGGTGCTTTTTACGTGCCACTGGCATGGGAGTCAGTCAGGTGGCACTGGTATAAATAAATATTGATTTCAAATTTTGGCACAAGGCCAGCAATTTCAGGGGAGGGGGATAAGTCGATTACATTGACCCCAAATGCTCAAATGGTACTTATTTTATTGATCCCAAATGAATGAGAGGCAAAGTTGACCTCAGCAGCATTTGAACTTAGAAGGTAAAGACGGACAAAATGCCACTGAACATTCTGCCTGGCATGTTGTTAATGATTCTGCCTGTTCGTCACCTGATAGAAATAAATATTAAACACTCAAATACCAACAATTTCTTCATATTTCTGAATTTTTGTGCAGTGGTCTCCTGATGAAAAGATTCTTCTCTTTGGCTTAATGAATGGAGAAGTCTGTGTCTTTGACAGCATGGGAAACTACATTGTGAGTCTATGTTTTCTTGGTTTGTTTTCATTTTTCCCCCTCTTTCAACTTCCTATTTACTTTTAATGATTATATCAATAAGACTGAAGGCATATGGCCTAGTGGTAAGAGTATTCAGCTCACAATTCTAATGCTATGGGTTCAATTCCTGAACTGGACAGTATGTTTTGTCTTTGAGCAAGTCATTTCATTTTGCATTGCTCCAGTTTACTCAGCTAAAAATCATCAAATCCACCTTATTTCTTTCTATTTGCAACTTTTAGATTTGTTTATTATTATTTATCATAACTGGATTCATGACTGTGCGGTCAAGAAGTTCACTTCCCAAACATGTGGTTTTGGGTTCAGTCCTACTGCATGGTACCTTGGGGAAGTGTGTTTTCCTTTAGTTTTGGGCCAACAAAAGCATTGTGCATAGATTCAATTGACAGAAACTGAAAGAAGCCTGTTATATATACTATCATCATTGTTTAACATCCGTTTTTCCATGGTGGCATGGGTTGGATGGTACAACTGAGGACTGGCAGGCCAGGAGGCTGCATCAGGCTCCAATCTGATCTGGCAAGGTTTCTACTGTTGGATACCCTTCCTAACGCCAACTACTCCAAGCGTGTGTTTGTGTGTGTCTGTGTGTGTGTGTGTGTGTGTATATATATATATATA
>NC_068990.1:15824437-15827199 GCF_001194135.2 Octopus bimaculoides
AGGCAGTAGAAAATCTGTTTCAACAAATTCCATCTGCCCCATGCAAACATGGAAAACTGGACATTCTGAATTTTATTTTATTTATTTTCTTAAACCATGAAACATTGACTCCATTTAATCATGAACTTTTAATTTTTTTTTTTTTTTTGTTTCTTTCAAAGTCTCAGCTAAACATTTTATCCCATATCTGCACTTCGACCCCACTTAAATTGGTGACCATTGATTGGTTTAAAGGCAATTACAGAGATCCCACACAAGCTTGTCTCATGATAGCTTACCATAATGGACATGTTAGAATCATGAAGTCAGAAACAGATGAGGGTAAGTAATTTAAAAAAATTTTTTTTATATTTCTAGAAATGGGGGAAAAAAAAGAGACTTGTTTTGTTCTTCTGAATTCTTGAGATTCACATACTTGTGCATGTATTCATGTGCACATATATATATGCAAACGGACATACACACGCACACATGCAAACACCCATGTGTGCAAACATGCCCACAAGCATACACAGGCATGCACACATTCACATAATATGCATGTCTGCATACATGCACAAATGTTTCCTAAGTCCCTCCAAGCAGCCCCAATATTTTCTGGAGTCCAGGTAGTTTGCAAACATCCTGATCTAGTCAACTTGAAGCAGTCAATCCTTAGCAATATCATATTGCAACCAAGCAGTTCTGTAACAGCAACATCAAAATACAAATGAAAATTTCATTGCATTTGAGTAACCAAGTCACCACTTTTAAAATAAAAATTTCATCATCATTCATCATCATCATCATCATCATCATCATCATCATCATCATTAAATGTCTGTTTTCCATGCTGGCATGGGTTGGATGATTTGACAGGAGCTGGCTAGCTGGACAGCTGCAGCAGTTTTCAGTTGTCTGTTTTGGAATGGTTTTTATGACTGGATGCCCTTCCTAATGCCAACCATTTTACAGAATGTATTGAGTATGCATTTGACATGAGTACCAACACAGGTACTTTTTTACATGGACCCAGCACAGGTGCTTTTTTATGAGGTACAAGTATGAGTGCTTTTTACATGGTACCAGCATGGGTGCTTTTTATGTGGCACCAGGGGCAGTGGTATCATCAAGTGGCTTGCAAGACAAAAACCTCTCAGCTGAGAGAGGGAGTGAAACCAAGAGAAATGGTTGTGTGCCAGACAAGAGATTAGAGTATGAGAAAAGGACAGAGATAGTTGTCTTACTATAGAGGAGATACTTCGCTACCTCAGTTAGACAAAGGAGAGGAGGTCACTACTGAAATGATATCATCTGAGCTGCTCAGGCTTACTGGACATGGGTCTGCCCTCCCCCATTAGTCAAGATACTGCCATTTTAAAAACCATCAGGTTTCCCTATAAGATGTTGCATATTGGTTTGTGTTCTTCATAATGGTTTATGATCCCAAAGAAATGCATGCAAACAATAAATGAGTAATGGCATGTTGTGTTTAATTGATGAGTGATGAAGTTAAAGAGAAATGAATAAGTTATATGGTGGAGGATACAAAGTAGATAAAGAAGTGATTGTAATTAATGAAAGATGTGCAAATGAGATGTGAGGTGAAGAAGGAGAACCAAAAGAGAGATGGTCAGTGTGTGAAGTAATGGGTGGTCATGTGTCCTCTCTATTAATCATATGTCATCTCTATTACATTGGAACTGTTAAATTTCATTTAGAGATTGCATGGGTCTACCTAACTCCAAGTGCAAGTGCATGGCTTTGTGGTTAGGGTGTTGGACACATGATTGTAAGATTGTGGTTCCTGGACCTGCGATGCTTTGTGTTCTTGAGTAAAACACTTCATTTCATGTTACTCCACTCCATTGAGCTGGTAAAAATGAGTAATCCTGCAATGGACCAGCATCCTGTCCAGGGTGGAATATATATATATATATATATATGCCAGAGAAACCAGGAAAACAGTCCTATGCTCCTTACAGAGAAACGTGGGCTGACCTTGCCTGTTTAATTTCATCATTCCATCTGAAGAGAAAGCTAACAAAATGACTGAAAATGTTGTATGAAACATGGGATATGTCACTCTTCAATGGCTGTGGTTCTTTGGAATAAACTGCAGAAAGAGGAACGAGATCAGGAAACTTATTCTTGTTGTGAGCTGGATCCTAGAAACATTTTAACATATTTTGATCTCCATAATCGAGTCCAAAGCTGTTTTTTTAAATTTTGATAAAGACTTATTTTGACATGTTTCTGAATATTCTAGATCCTGTAATCATAGAAACTGAAATGTATATAGAAGATGTTTCTTGGAACCCTCAGGGATCTGTGATAGCAGTTGGAGGAAAATATAACTCATCAGAGAGTGACCAGGATCCAAATTTCATTAATTTTTATTCCCAATCAGGTGACGTGAGTTGTATTTCTCTTATACTAATATACTTGTAGCAGATGTGTGTAGATATATATATATATCATCATCATCGTTTAACATCCGCTTTCCATGCTAGCATGGGTTGGACGATTTGACTGAGGACTGGTGAACCAGATGGCTACACCAGGCTCCAATCTGATTTGGCAGAGTTTCTACAGCTGGATGCCCTTCCTAACGCCAACCACTCCGAGAGTGTAGTGGGTGCTTTTACGTGCCACCGACACGAAGGCCAGTCAAGCAGTACAGGCAACAGCCACGCTCAAAATGGTGTATTTTACGTGCCACCTGCACAGGAGCCAGTCCAGCAGCACTGGCAACGATTTCGCTCGAAAGTCTTTACACGTGC
>NC_068990.1:15827209-15827977 GCF_001194135.2 Octopus bimaculoides
CAGGAGCCAGTCCAGCAGCACTGGCAACGATTTCGCTCGAAAGTCTTTACACGTGCCACCAGCACAAGTGCCAAGAAGGTGACGCTGGGCACAGGTGCCATCACGATAAATATATATATATATATATATATAGCCTAGTCACCCGTATTATGAACCAGGTGATACACGAAGGAGTCATACCTAATGACTGGTGTAGCAGCACCATAATCAACTGCTACAAAGGTAAAGGTGACGCTTTAGATACTAATAATCACAGAGGTATCAAGCTTTTAGATCAGGTAATGAAAGTCACGGAGAGGGTCATAGCTCAACTGCTTAGGGAGCGAGTCAGCTTAGATGAGATGCAGTTTGGGTTTGTGCCTGGGAAAAGCACCACTGATGCTATATTTCTGGTAAGACAGCTTCAGGAGAAATACCTAGCCAAGGATAAACCTCTGTTCCTGGCTTTCGTTGATATGGAGAAAGCCTTTGATAGTGTCCCCAAATCTCTCATCTGGTGGTCAATGAGGAAACTAGGGATAGAAGAATGGTTAGTGAGAGCTGTGCGAGCCATGTACAGAAACTCTGTCAGTAAGGTGAGGATTGGCAGAGAGTACAGTGAAGAATTCCAGGTGGAGGTAGGGGTCCACCAAGGTTCTGTCCTCAGCCCCCTTCTATTTATCATAGTTCTCCAGGCTATAACAGAGGAATTCAAGACAGGATGCCCCCGGGAGCTCCTCTATGCTGATGACCTTGCACTAATTGCTTAGTCACTATCACAATTAGAGG
>NC_068990.1:15828587-15829092 GCF_001194135.2 Octopus bimaculoides
AAATTAGCAGTGGAGGTGGGTGCACTGAAAGCGTAGCTGCTAGAATTAGAATAGCCTGGGCAAAGTTCAGAGAGCTCTTACCTCTGCTGGCGACAAAGGGTCTCTCTCTCAGAGTAAAAGGCAGATTGTATGACGCATGTGTACGAACAGCCATGCTTCATGGCAGTGAAACATGGGCCGTGACTGCTGAGGACATGCGTAGGCTCACAAGGAATGAAGCCAGTATGCTCCGATGGATGTGTAATGTCAGTGTGCATACTAGACAGAGTGTCAGTACCTTGAGAGAAAAGTTGAACTTATGAAGCAAAAGTTGTAGTGTGCAAGAGAGACGACTGCGCTGGTATGGTCATGTAGGATAGCTGTGTGAAAAAGTGCCACACTTTAACAGTTGAGGGAACCTGTGGAAGAGGTAGGCCCAGGAAGACCTGGGATGAGGAGGTAAGGCACGACCTTCAAACATTGGGCCTCACCGAGGCGATGACTTCTAACCGAGACCTTTGGAAAT
>NC_068990.1:15829192-15831350 GCF_001194135.2 Octopus bimaculoides
TGCTAGCATGGAAAGCGGACTTTAAACGATGATGATGATGATGATGATGACACATCTGTCAAGGGGAAACAGGAATGTCAGGATGGAAAACACAATGTCAGAATGAGGAAGGAGCACCCATGCACACACACACATACACACACATGATGGGCTTCTTTCAGTTTCCATGTACCAAATTCACTCATATGACATTTACCCAAGGTGCCACACAGTGTGACTGAACCTGAAACCACATGGTTGGGAAGCGAACTTCTTAACCACACAACCATACCTGCCATTTTGATGTCTAAATATGTTTCTTTTATTCTTTCAGCTTTTAAGGAATTTAAAAATACCTAGCAAGAATCTGAAGAGTTTTTCATGGGACAAAGCTGGATTACGATTAGCAATTGCCTCTGACCATTTACTTTACTTTGCCAACATCAAACCAGACTACAAGGTTAGTGTTACCATTTCCTCTGCTTGGAATTACCAACATTTCAGGAAAGACTCAAAAGACAATATGCGTGTATATGTGGACATGTGTTTGTGTCTGTGATGGTGCGTGTAAATGTCATCATTATCATCATTAAATGTCTGTTTTCCATGCTGGCATGGGTTGGATGATTTGACAGGAGCTGGCTAGCTGGACAGCTGCAGCAGTTTTCAGTTATCTGTTTTGGAATGATTTCTATGGCTGGATGCTCTTCCTAATGCCAACCATTTTACAGAATGTATTGAGTATGTATTTAACATGGGTACCAACACAGGTACTTTTTTACATGGACCCAGCACAGGTCCTTTTTTATGAGGTGTTTCGTAATTTTTTAGAATTTGTTTACAGCCATTTTTATTAAATTGAAATTAACTCAGTTGTTCTCGTAATTTACAGTAAAATAATTTTGTTAAAGAACTCAAATGTGAAGAGAGGATAGTATCTATAGCGTTTATTTCTTTCAGCTAAATACAACAAATGAAAGCTACAAAATTTCTTCTGTCTTTAACCATTATGTAAATTGTTTATATATATATATATAGGTATATGATAGGATTATCTTTTAAACAAGCGATATGAAAATAGCCGAATTTGTTTACACACTACAAAATATTCATTTTCTAAGTATAATTAAATATGTAAAACATTCCACTTTCTAAGTATAATTAATTATAATTAAATATTAATAAGGTCAGAGTTAGCTCCCTCTTCACCAAAACCTAGAGTTACTCACCTTTACTAACACCGCTGGTGCTAAAAGTAAAAGACACGCTTGAATTTTTAAAAATAAACATGTGCGAAATGCGTTTGACCAAAAATGGAACTACGAGCTTGAACAGCACCCACCCTACCTCTCCTTCAGAGAAAGACTATTAACACAACTCCAACTAAAATGTAAGACTAACTTTACCTAACACTATTCTTATACAACTATGTGGATTACTCTATCCACTAACTGTTATTCCTGCATCTCTCACGTCATGAACTTTAACATTCTGAAGAGATCTGCCAAACCATTTGGCACATCGAAACGATCGTAAATGACTCATTATATGATCTCCACATAATTAAATCAATGGCTAACTAGCCCAACCGACTTGCTTCTTGTGTTTGTTTCTCCATTCTCCACTTAACTATATATATATATATATATATATATAATAACTGAGTACACTATGTAAAATGGTTTGCATTAGGAAGGGCATCCAGCCATTGAAAACAAGCCAACACAGACTATGGAAGCTGGTGCAGACTCTGGACTTGCCAGTTCATGTCAAGCCATCCAATCCATGCTGGCATGGAAAATAAGTGCTAAGTGTTGATGATGATGATATAAAGTCTCAGTCTGTGTGTATGTATGTAATATACGTATGTAGTACACGCCTGTTCCTTACTCCATTTTCTTTCTCTGCTTTTTTTCTCTCCTGTACTATTCATTCACAAAGAGAGTGTTAGAAACATAAAACACTTTTCCTTCTGCATTATTTACATTTGACGGATATTTGTCCTCATCTTGTTTGTTGTTAACACAATGTTTCAGCTGTTTCACCCTCCAGCCTTCATCAAGTGTCTATTTTTCCTAATTTCCTACAAGTAAATCAAATACAGTTTTTCTTTTTTGTCTGATATCTTTTTGTGCTCTTTCTCTCTCTCTTTCTCACTGTCTCTCTATCTCTCTATCTC
>NC_068990.1:15832352-15847335 GCF_001194135.2 Octopus bimaculoides
ATATATATATATATATATATATATATATATACGTATTCCTGGATTGCATAACTGACCGAGTATGTACCGGTTATAGATCTAATACTCCTTAATCAATCGGCAACACCTTCTTATCACACTTAATGTTTTATTCTTAATGTCACCCAACCTTTTGTTGTCTTTTTGCTATAATTTCATCTCTTATTTCCAGTGGGGCTACTGCAGTAGCAGCATCATCTATCATTACACCAAACCTGAACGCAATGAAATCTGTGTTGTTTTCTGGGAAACAGTCAAAGATATTGTAAGTTTTGCCTCTTTTAATCATCACCTTATTATCTTCTGTTGCTACTAAATCAGTCTCTGTTTTCCGACATAATTTAATATGCACCTCCTCTACGTTTGCATGTAGGGGAGACAACTCTTGGATCTATTTATCCTAGTTTGAGTATAATTTCTCTTTATATCTAAACTGCACTAAAAACCGCTTGAAATAATATAATAATCAACCGGTTATTTTCATGAAAATTAGTGAGTCCCTAACTGTTTCTTTGCTTAATATTATCATCTGGTTATTGGTATTGTCTTAAAGTAATCACAATAAGTGATTCCCTGTTTTGTAAAGTCTGCAGAAGTGATAAGCACTAACCTTGTTTACTACTTGTTATGTAATTTTGTATCGTTTTTTTTTTTTTTACCTAGTTTTGGGTTTTTGCTCAGTTTTTGTAGAAAAATTTCGTCAAATAACGTCATTATGATCAGCTCATTTCATAGTAAATAGCTCGAATTCTTTTTTTTTTTTTTTTGGTATTAGTTGAGTAGTTTTAAAATATTGATTAAAAAAATCATTTTGTCAAATATTGTATTTCTCATCTTCATTATCTTTTCCGTCGTCTCCACCCTTTACCAATACCACCATCCCCACTATTGTTATTTGTCTTCTCCACCATCAGTCACCTTCATCACCTCTAGTACCATCTCTCACAATATCTTTATTGTTTAACTAATATACTGTTATTTTCTTTCTGTTTTTTTATTGTTTCCTTAAAGAAATATGTCAAATATATGAACAGTTTTGTGAACATTGCCACCCATGGAGATTATTGTTGTATTGTGACAAAGAGTGAGGAGATGGAAGATCAGGTAAAGATCAAGTCTTTTTTTTATCATTACGGTTTTTTATAATATTAAACAAAGAAAAAAACAAAGATACTTTGCCATTATTATGATTGTTTAAAACATTATTTAACATAAAATTTTGATGGAACATTATAATTGAGATCACTTTAAAACAAGAGGTCTGTATTGTAGAACTCAGGGTAGTCTCAGGTAGGTTGGTATCAAAAGGATTAAGGACTTGAATTAAATATTGTATTTTTAATTTCTTTAACGAACAACAGAACTAAAAATTAAACTACACTTAGTAGAACAGCCTTCCAAATGTTGACTGTGTGAATTTTTTATTATTTTTGTGAATTTGAAAGAAAAGCTTAAAATGTCTGTAAGTTCCTAATAGTAAAAAAAATGTTTAACTCTTTTGTTAGAATATTTCTCTTGAAATACATTGCCTTTTAGAATATAATGAAGAATTTAGTGAAGTAACTTCATCATTATTAAGCTGGCATTTAGAAACATAACATAAAATTTTGATGAAAGATTTTTAATTTAGAACAGGCAGGTTGGTAATAAAAGAGTGAAAATACATAAAGATACTTTAGAAAATGTGCCAAACACTATATTTCTGTTGACATACATTATCTTTGCTTCAATTAATTTTGAAAGTAATGAAGAATTTTGTAAAATAACCTTGTTATTATTAATCTGATGCTTGGAACATAACATGAAAGTTTGATGAAAGGTTTTAATTAAATCCACTTTAAATCAGGAAGTTTATATTGTAGAACTAGGGACAGTTTCAGGTAAGTTAGTATCAAAAGGATGAATCATTAATACTCAGCCATTCAAACTGAATATTAATTGTATCAGCTTTACACACCTGTCTTGAAATGTGACCCTAAAACAAGGATATAGATTCTGGTTCTTCACTGACTCCAAAGATTCACGATATAATCATTTTTATTTATTTATTTATTTTTATGTTTTTCAGTTTGTTTTGGTCCTGTGTAATTCAATAGGGACCCCACTGGAGCAAAAATATGTGGAGATGGAACCAGTGTTTATTCTAATGACTAAGACACATGTCATTATGGCCTCAAGAGAAGCGTTTTATCTGTGGCATTTCAAAAATCCCAAGAAGGCAACATCATTGCTCGTTTCTTCCAGCAAGAAATCTCGTCGAGAAAGGTAGAGTACCGAATTTTAAAACAAATTAGATTATATAGAACGGACGGACGTTAATAAGAGTTATCTACATTAGATAAGTTTGGTTTCAAAAGGTTTAAGTGTGTTTTGAAAACATTTTTGGAGTATCTTGTAGAATGTTAAACTATTACATTTTAGGTTATATCACATTGATGTTGAACCAAGCCCATCTGCAACCCAGAGTGATGTCATTGATTTCAGTGTGGCTTTCCAGGTAAGCTGTGGGGTTGTGATATTTGGTTCAGGGGCATGTGGTTTAGGCTTCATTGCCATTGCATGGAGAGTGTGCTGAGTGCTTTGTGCTTTTTTATGTATCACTGGTACAAGTGTGTTTACGCAGCACCTGTACAATTGCATTTTATGTGGCACTGTGACCTGTAAAGGAAAATCCTGCATGTATGGATGACAACAATTTAACTTAACTTGGCACATCTTCTGAAGTTATTTAATATGACTTGGGGGAGATGAAGTGATGACTGTATGTATACATATGTGGAAAATCAAGTGATTAAGTAAATATATATTCACTACTGAAAACCTCCTGACTTCATGGTTTCATATATTCTTCCTAATTTCATTGATCAGATCTTTTGGATTTTCTGTTACACGGACACTCTCCATTACATTTCCTTGTAATTGGTTACTATATGAACTGATAGCTAACTCCATAAGAAGAGCTACACACACACACACACACACACACACATATATCTGTATATATATATATATATATATATATATATATATATATATATATATATATATCATCATCATCATGACAAGCTGGAGAGTTACACCAGGCTCCATTGTCTGTTTTGGCACAGTTTCTATGGGTGGATGCCTTTCCTAATGCCAATCACTTTACAGAGTGTATGTGACCCCAGTACAAATGCTTTTTATATGGAACCAGCACACACACACACACATATGTATGTGTGTGTGTTCTTATATATATAAATATATGTGTGTGTATGTGTATAGATATATATAAAATGTATACACACATAAATATTCTGATGTTTACTTTTTTCTATATTTTAAGGGAACAAATAATCCAATTTGCTGTATGTGTGCCTCAGAAAATATCTTGCTTATTGTAAGTATGTTTTCTTGAATATATATTTTAAATCTTTAAAATGCGAGTTATTACAAAGTAAATAGAGAGTGTTGACTTGTTTATCTATGTCCATTGTGGATGTACTTTATTTAAATGCTAAAACCATATATTTAGAAATATAAATGTTTACTATGGCTTGTCAGACATATAGCTAAAGAGATATGCAACCAGATAAGATGTTTTTGAGTGAGCACACATGCACTGTGGCTGTGATTTATTATAACCAAAGTAGTGCTGTGTATTAAACTCTGAGTGAGACTAAAAACTATTTATTTACTCCTGCAAACATGGAGGAAGACTATAGACCTACTCAGTTACTATTGTGAACCACCAACCATTGGATGACTCAATAGAGGAGCCTCATTGTGGTCATATGATGTGCTAGAAATAACAGCCAAATTACTTCAAATCATATGTTAAGTGCGGAATGGAAAAACTGGAGAATGATACACCTAAAAAGATGGCCACTGCTGGAATGTCTTTAATCATAGATTTAACTTAGTCAGGACTATCAGGAGACTATCTGGTTTGTTGCTCAGCCTCCTAGAAATGACAGTCAAAATCTCCCACAAATCATTTGGTGTCAGCTTAAAAAGAGAAAAGACACACCTTCCATGTTAAGTTGGAGATCACTATATATATATATTTTTTTTTTTATCATACAGGCTCGTATGAGTGGAGTAGTGCATCGATACAGCTTACCACACGTTCTACTGGAGCATAAATATAATTTTAACACAATTGCGTCTCTGATGGAGATGAACTGTAATTTGACGTAAGTTACATTTTTTTCAGTTTTCTAGATAAACAACATTTTATGATAGAATTTGTATAGGATATGTATGATCTCAGGAAGTTGGACCTTATGGAGGAAATGACCATGGACCGAGATGTCTAAGACCCGCCCACATCAGCAAAACTGAGTTCTAGAAGCACTGTGTGTCCCACCCACACTCAACGAGAAAATTTCTCATACACTCTACCACAACGAACCAAACTACATCTCAACATCTCTTCCTCACATTTCTGCTTCATGTACTATGATTACCTCCCACTCCCCAATCTTGTCCTCTTGGCCCAGTGCCACTGTATCATTGCCTTCTGCTTACCCCTGACTTGTGTGTTCTACCCACATGCCTTGTCTCATTCTATTATTGCCATCTGCTAGCCCCGACCTAAGTATTCCACCCACATGTAACAAGAAAACTTTTCCCTCACCTTATCCCAACAAATCAATCTACATCTCTTCTCTTTCTTGAATTTCCGCCTTTGTTCACTATGCCTAGCTCTCACTCTCCAATCCTGTCCTCACACCCCTGTTCCTCTGTATCATTGCTACCCGGTAGCCCCTCCAACTCTATAGATACCCAGGTCTATTTGCCACTTACTCGTACTCTTTAATCACACTCCCTTCGCAATATCCTATCACTTATTTTATGGCATTTGAACCTCAATGGTATGCCCTGTCACTTGCCTCTATCTATATCTCTCTCTTCCTTTACTCAACCATCTCATTTATACTCTGATCCCTGTTACTTGTGAGTATGCCTGGCATTTTGCTACCTGTGGTCTCCTGCTCTCTCTCTCTCTTTCTCTTGCACTTCCCTCAGGTTGGGCAACTGTGTATTTTCTTCGTGGTAGCACACCTGTTTTTCTGTCTTCATTCCTGATCTTTCTCTCTCCAGCCAGGTAACCTTGTACTTCCTCTACAGCAAGACAAATGTATCTGTTTCACTGTAACATTTTCTTCATCACCACCTTCAATGCCTCCTCCCCTCTAATTTCATGTTTAATCCCACTGTTTGTCACCTTAGGTCAGTGTCATCTCCTAGAACCTCCAAGAAAATCAACAAAAGTAACATTTGTCCTGTGTCATGATAAATGCCATTTTAAAAAAATTCTTTTTACATAAAATTAAACAAAATGAATAAAAATTAGAGCGTTTTTGAAACATTCCTCTTGTTTCTCTTTCACCAGGATTTTAGCACTAGTTGATAATTATGGTGTGTTATCTATGTACAACCTGAATGGTTATAAAGATAACAATGGGAAGAGTAGCAATACCGAGCAACTGAATTTTGACCGTAAAGATGTCTGGAACATCAAATGGGCCAATGTAAGTTTTAAAACTGTCTTACGTGTTTGTGTATGTGAGTATATGTGTAGGTGTATGCATATACATAATGATGAGTATGTATGTATTTATGTGTGTTTTGTGTTTCCCTGTCATGACATCATGTGATAGTTTGTAAACAGCATCACTGCCATACAAACAGTGGCCTTCATTTCCATGCTTTTATGTAAATATATCTGGCCATGGGGAACAGGTGAGGTCTGGCAAGAGGAAGGGCATCCAGCCATAGAAAATCTACCTCAATGAATTTTTCCTATGCAAGAATGGTAAAGTGGACATTAAATCAATGATGATGATTTACTCTATTTTATTTTTGATATTTCATAATTATATACTTTCCTTAAAGAAATATCTATATTAGGGCATTAGAATAGCTCTATACAACAGTCTTCACACTGTATGTTTGGCTGGAGGGATTGGTTTGGCTACACTCAGTGTAGGTGTAATATCAAATCACAATCAAATGGAAATTGTAGTTGTGGCTGATGCCAGTGCTGCCTGACTAGCTCCCATGCTGGTGGCACGCAATAAGCACCATGCATGCGTGAGTCATTGCCAGTGCCACCTGACTGGCTCTTGTGCAGGTAGCATGTAAAAAGCACCACCCGAATGTGGCTGATGCCAGTGCCGCCTGACTGGATCCTGTGCTGGTGGTACATAAAAAGCACCCACTACACTCTTGGAGTGGTTGGCATTAGGAAAGGCATCCAGCTGTAGAAACCTTGCCAGATCAGATTGGAGCCTGGTGCAGCCTCCTGGCTTGCTAGTCCCCAGTCAAACCATCCAACCCATGCCAGCATGGAAAACGGACGTTAAACGATGATGATGTTTGCTGTGAGAAAATGATTTTGACAATTCTATGACCCACTAAAAAAAATTTTTTTTAATTTGGATCCCATGCCCCACCAATGGGAATCACTGACTTAATCCTTCTTTTTAGTTTCCTTTTTTCTTTTATTATACCGTTGCTTTAGAAGGGTACATGTATATTTCTGTCATATTCTAGGACAATCCTAATTTGTTTGCATTGATGGAGAAGGAACGGATGCTGGTTGTTCGAGGAATTGAACCTGAGGTCAGTACTTTACAGTCTATTATCTATCTTTGTATCAGTCCCTTGTGTCTTGCTATATTTGTCCATTTATACAATTATGTGTCAGTTCTATTATTTATTTAATACCTGACCCCTTCCACCATTTGTACAATTAAATGTCAGCCTATTTATTTATTTGTCTGGCTACTTATCTGTGTATCCATCTCTTTAAATATATATTTGTTTTATGAAATATATCATTGTCTATATATCTATCTATTTGTTTGTCTCTGCCTCTTCCTAGCAATCTATATATGTCTGTCTGTCTGTGTTAGCTTGTGTGACTCAACTGTTTCTTTGGAATTTATAAGGAGGGAATCAGGGTTGTGTCAGCAGATGGAGATTAACACTCATTCTGTGTTCCTGGTATATTAGAAATAGCCTAAATGTAATCTCTACTGGATTCCTTAGGAAAGTGTTAATGAACAACATGTGCAGAAAAGAAAGATAAAATACTAAAAATAGACAACTAATCATGTTGCAGCTTTGTAGTCATGTGATGTGTTTATAACTCATTGTTAATCCCCACAACCTGCTCTTGTTTCCTTTGTCTTTAATTGAAAAAAAAAAAAAAAACAGATTTTGTTTGCAATGAAACAAGCGTGTGATGAACCCAGTACTTCATCTGGTAAACAAACAAGGACTAGCCTCTTTACAGTTGAGGAAATTATTCATGATATTTATTCTTTAGATGAAGAGTTTATACTTATGCTTGCTATGAGAGTGATTCAGACAATCAGACTGGTGAAAGTGATGAGGAAAGTGGTAATTCGGATGAACAAATACAGTAGTTATGAGATAGGCTTATTATTGTTATTCTCCTGAATTGTTTTGTGATTCTGTCCTTTAGTTTACCTGCAATCTTTACTCTTGAGTTGTGTATGCAGCTATTTATTTTTTTGCTCTGGAGCCCAGTTGGAGAGTAAAGTTAGACACAGAGGTCCAGGTCTGAAAGGGTTAACTCAGGATCATGTTTAGTTCACACTGAGTCTTGTGTACACAATGAATCGCGTGGTCTCTGTTCTGTTGTGTGTATTTCACATTGTGTCCAGATGCTTCAAATTGATGTATCATCAACAAACAACATTCAAATGAAAATGCCCACAATATACCACTCGCAGATTTATGATGAACAAGTGTTATATTTGAGATGTGTTAATTAAGTTAAATGATCTTGTTAATGAGATAATTTTTAATACAGTAGAAACACAGTTATTATAATTAAGGAAAATTATGCCACTATCTATGACAATCATCTTGATCTTAAAAGAAAACCCGAAGCCTTGGAATATAAATGCTTTCTGATTTAGACCCAAGGTCAGCAATTTTGAGGGGATGGGGTTAGTCAGTACCATTGACTCTAGCCCTTAACAAGTACTTTACTTTTATTGACCCTGAAGGGATAAAAGGCAAAAATTAATCCTAGTGGGATTTGAACTCAGAAAGTAAAGAGCCAGAAGAAATTCTTCTATACATTTTAACCTGCGCTCTCACGATTCTGCCAGCTTGCTGCCTCTGAAAGCTAATAAATAGAGGCAAATATATATATGGTTCTTGTGGTGCCACGGTACAACGTTATCAAACACGTTTCATTTTAGCGAGAATGTTCTAAGGGAAGTAACTCTGTACACGGACAAGTTACTTTCACATTCTAAACTCGTTTGACCTGGCAGTAACTTTTTAATAATCCGAATCATGAATTGATTTTCACGTCACTTACGTAATTAAACTGCTTAGGAAGGTATTAATGCCACAACTTCCCATTTCCCTAGTAATACTGATTACATTTTTTCATAACTTTTGTTTCCGTGATATTCATGTGATATCCTTCATAGATACGCAGATAGAGGGAGAAATGAAAACACAGAGAGACAGATAAATTCTCAATCAAATGTTTAAAGACTAATCATCATTATCACCGTTTAACGTCCGCTTTCAATGCTTGCATGGGTTGGACGATTTGACTGAGGACTGGCGAACCAGATGGTTGCACCAGGGTTTCTACAGCTGGATGCCCTTCCTTACGCCAACCACTCCGAGAGTGTAGTGGGTTCTTTTACGTGCCATCGGCACGAGGGTCAGTCAGGCATTACTGGCGACGGCCACACTCAAAATGGTGTTTTTTGCGTGCCACCTGCACAGGAGCCAGTCCATCGGCACTGGCAACGACCTCGCTCGAATGTTTTCTAACGTGCCGGCTAATATTTTATTTTAATATATTCACAATAATATATTTTACTGTAATGAGCTATTGATACATAATGATATATAAATTAGCTTCAAATTTTGGTCTAAGGCCTGCCATTTTAGGAAAGAGGTAAGTTGATTAGATTGATCCCAGTGCTCAATTGGTGCTCATTTTATCAACCCACAAAAGAATAAATGAAAAAGTCAGCTTCAGCAGAATTTGAACTCAAAATATAAGAGCCTGAAAAAATGTGACTAAGCATTTTGTCTGGTACTTTAACAATGCTGCCAACTCATCATCTTATAATGATATATGAATTAATAATAATAATAATAATAATCCTTTCTACTATAGGCACAAGGCCTGAAATTTTGGGAGACGGGGCGAGTCGATTAGATTGACCCCAGTACGCAACTGGTACTTAATTTATCGACCTCGAAAAGATGAAAGGCAAAGCCGACCTCAGCGGAATTTGAACTCAGAACGTGAAGATGAGCAAAATGCTGCAGAGCATTTTCCCCATTGTGCTAACAATTCTGCCATCTTACTGCCTTAATAATAATAATAATATTAATAAATGCCCTGATGCAGTACCAGGCAGTGGCTCTCATGGCTTCTGATCTTAATTGATTGGAAGTGTTATCATGTACATATTTTGTCTTG
This sequence comes from Octopus bimaculoides, assembly GCF_001194135.2. Classification (NCBI taxonomy): domain Eukaryota; kingdom Metazoa; phylum Mollusca; class Cephalopoda; order Octopoda; family Octopodidae; genus Octopus; species Octopus bimaculoides. Next base: position 15,841,849 of record NC_068990.1, read on the forward strand.
GTATAAAAGATGGGTTACAGCGAATATTCTGCTCCATATCACAGATTTGCTTGTCAGTTGTTTGAACTTAACCAGTTGAGCATGTCCCTTGGTGGCTGACGATATGTGCATCTCTGATCACAAGCAGAAGTAGTTGGTGGGCATCATATCATAGTCATGTGTTGAGAGGAATTCTTTGGGGTCTGAATAATTCACCTCTGGAAAAAAGGGTGTTTCATTTAACATCCTTAAACAACCTTTATTCAGCGACATTTTAAGCAGGATGGCCTACTCGACTTGAAGAAAATTCTAACTGGGCTCCACCTGCAAGTTGATGCACTGTTTATCTTGACAGGAGATAACTATGTTGTGCACATATGGTTGTGATGCATGTGCCTGGTGTACCCTTATCAGACAGTTAGTCATGATGGGTATACTGGCCTTCATATATTTGTACCCCAGTATCACTTTGATGGCATGTCCTGCTCTCTCACTCAATAATAATAATAATAAGATTAATTTATATGGTGCACCACAACTTGTTGAGAAAAAAGAATAAAAGGGGACAGAAAGATAGCAATGAAAGCTAATAGAACATGCACAATACACAGAAAGAGACACAAAAAGAGCCATAAAAAGGAAAGGGTGCATAGGCACATCAGGAGTATTGTTGAGGAATTTGGGGAAGCTTGGTATTTTTGAAGGATTCAATATGCTGATAGCTGACAAGTGATGGGGATTGTTTATTCCCTGAAATAAATTCATCATTATAAACCATTACAAAACTTTTTTCATTTAATTCTTGTAATAATTCTATCTAAACTTTGTTGTCTTTCTCTGTTTTTGCTTCCAAATATTTGTCATTGTGACAATTCTTTTTGTTTTTTAAGTGTAGATGAGAGGAGGGGGAAGTTTTAGATTGATTTGGAGAGAGGCAGGGTGGATGTGTTTGGCTGATTTGAAAAAGATAGGTTAGTGCAGATTTGGTGTATGATAGGTTGGCACTGCTAGACAGGTGTGTAGCTAGGTAGATTGGCACTGCTAGGTAGATTGGCACTGCTAGGTAGATTGGCACTGCTAGGTAGATTGGCACTGCTAGGAGGATTTTGAACAAAATGGACATAATAGAGTTGACTTAATAGCATCTTTCACGTGAGTGACTGACCCCAGTAAGTGTTTAGAGGCTTAATTCATTTCATATTTGATTGAAAAGAATAATGACTGAATAAAGATGTGCGACAAATAAGTCATGAGTTCATATCTACAGAAGTAATTTTGTTCTTTCTCTGCTTTGGAAGACTGAAATCTTCATTGGTTCAATTCATGTATCAATGAGATACAAACACCAGGTTTTATGGGGAATTATTGAATTTAGATAAATTACAGTCTTGTCAAAGGAGTGATTCATTTTTCATTCTCGGGTCACTGCAGTTCTACTGTTTGTGGAAAGTTTCAATTATTTTCTCACACACAGAATTGTCAAAGCATGGAATAAACTACTTGCCTCAGGTGTTAATACATAAAGTGCGACGGGTCACGATTGTGGCTGCCAGGCATAGGTCGACAGGCCATGATCATGGCCCAGATAGATGCATTTATGAGTGTATGTTGGGGTTTAATGTCACTCAAATGCTCCGATACCCCCAGAATGCAAGGGGACTAATAGTTCAACTAATGACTTTTCAGATGATTTAAAACTTGCCACCATTATATACTAAGAAGATATTTTAACTATTTTTTGTTTTTTATGTGTGCATGGTAGACTCATTTTCGTAAAATGTGCTCAGCAGTCCATGCTATGTAAGTTCAAATCCCAGCACTTTATGGGTTAACTGTCAGGATACTGTATTATTAAAAAAAATTACCTGTTTCCTAAAATTCACTAATTTTACTTCTGATGTACTTTTACATCCTTTTCTTTTCTATGACTTTTTTACTGTTCACTTTTGTATCTTTTGGCATTTCAGATACTGTACGTGTACCTGCTTCCATTGCTGTCTTTCTTTACTCGAGCTTGTGCTGCTTTCTTTCCTTCTTTCACCCTTCACTAACAAGTTGTAGTGCATGTGAGCACTGTACATAATATCATCATTATCATCATCATTGTAATAAGCTTGTTGTTTGGCTGTTAAAAGCTGTATTATCAGTTGACACTGCAATTCTGCCTAAAGGATGTTCCCTTCTCTTTCTTCTGTCATCTATTTTGTGCCTGTTACCCCCACTCCAAAAAAACCCCAAAATACTAAGCACCTTATCTCAACTTTGTCCTTAGAACTGCATCCTTCGGAGACCCTCTTCCCTTCCTTGCTGAGATCTTCACATTAAATTTGAACCTGCAACAGTTCCAATATTTTGTCTGATGATTTTGCTTTCATTTTGGAGCCAATTTTTATTAAGTAAGGGATAAATAGAAAGCTAAGGAGTGGCTGTGTGGTAAGTAGCTTGCTTCCCAACACCATGATTCCGGGTTCAGTCCCATCGCGTGGCACCTTGGGCAAGTGTCTTCTACTATAGCCTTGGTCCACCCAAAGCCTTGTGAGTGGATTTGGTAGACAGAAACTGAAAGAAGCCCATCATATATATATGTGTGTGTGTGTATATGTTTGTGTGTCTGTGTTTGTCCTCCCTAACATCGCTTGACAACCAATGCTGGTGCATTTGCGTCCCTGTAACTTAGCAGTTCAGCAAAAGTACTAGGCTTACAAAGAATAAGTCCTGGGGTAAGTCTATGTCTGGTCATAGAATGACCAATGGTTTTGTATCCACAAAGAGCTTAGCCCCATGGATGTCTCATCAGATTCTAAAGCCAAAGACACCATGTAAAAAGCACTAAGTCCATTCTGCTGAATGGTTGGTGTTAGGAAGTTCATCCAGCTGTAAAAATCCTGCCAAAATAGTTACAGAAGTCTGGGGCAGGCTTCTGCTCGGCTGGCTCTTGTCAAACTGTCCCACCCATGCCAGCATGGAAGGTGGACATTAAACAATGATGATGATGATGATATATATATATATATATATATATATATATATATATATATAGGTGCAGGCATGGCTGTGTAATTGAGAAGTTTGTTTCCAAATCACTTGATTTGGTTTTAATCTCTTAATGGCTGGCACCTTAAACCAATGTCTTCTACAACTGACTCTGACCAATTTGGTCGGTGGAAACTGAAAGAAGTTTGTGTGTGTGTGTGTATGTGCATGCATGCGTGTGTGTCTCCTTGACTTGACATTGCATGATAGTTGCAAACAAACATCACTATCACACAAGCCGTGTCTTTCATCTTCAATCATCTGTGAAAACATCCAACCATGAGGGAAATATTACCTTGCTTGAAAACAGGTGAGGGTTGGTGACAGGAAGGGCAGAAAGTTAGAAAGTGTGCTTCTATGAATTGCATCTGATCCATGCACGCATGGAAAAGTAGATGTTAAAACAACAACAATGATGATGATGAAGATGATGTTGACAGCAGTAACAATGATGGCAAGCAGAATCTCAAATGACAAATATAATTGCATGTTTATCCTTGCAGATAAACATGTTTATCCCTGTCTTTTTTTTAACATCAAAATGGTAACCAGATACATTATTAGCCTAGTTATCATATAAGGGTGAAAGATATGAATTTATTAAAAGAAAATAAAAGAATACAGTAAAAAGTAAAATAATATATACAGTCATTAAATTATTTATAAATTTAAATTTGATAAATAAAATTATGAATTAATGAATTTCTTTTTTTCTTTACTTTTTTTTTTTTTTTTTTTTTTTTTTTTTTTTTTTTCCTTAATTTAGGAACCAGTTTCCAGCAAAGGCTATTTATGCCATTTCTCAGACTTGCAAATTAAAACTGTTCTCCTGGAAAACATCATGACATACCCCCAGAACCCAACCAAGGATTTCGTTATTGATATCGAGATTAAAGTAATGTCAACTAATTTGTTTTACATTAACTGAAATCATTCAGGATTAAATAGAGCTTCTAAGAATATGAGAAGATAATTAGTTTTGCGGCTAATAATAATTGCTAAGGTCGTTTAGTCGTAGAAAGGAAAGCTGTTAGTTTGACTGCGGCTAGTACAACAAATTATTTATTTGGGTGCAACATATATGTGTAATGTATATATATATGTGTGTGTGTGTATATATATATATATATATATATATATATATATATATATATAAACATATATGTGTAATATATATGTATATATGTGTGTGTGTGTGTATATATATATATATATATATATATATATACAAAGGGAGAATTCACAAATCCTGTGTGTGTATGTATATATATGTATATCTGTATATATATATATATATATATATATACGCACACACATATATAGATGAGAAGGCAGAGAAATGAAAGTAAGTAGCATTCAGCAAATATATTTAGACTTAAGTATTTTAATAACTAGTTGACTCAACTGCACATGACTTAAAGTTTTGTTGGTGCAGACATTTGTACTTAATTTGGTTAATTGAAACCAACACTGGCAGCTTCCTTATATGAAAAATTCTGTTTCATGAGAGAGGATTTGTGATAATCCCATGTAACAACTCTGTATCTTGAAGGTGTGACAATCCATGTGATAAATATGTGCCATGAGGGGAAGGGGTGTGATATGTCTCTGTAATAACCTTGTGCCAGGAGGGGAGACGAAATGATAAGTTCATGTGTAATTGTGTGTGTGTGTGTTGTGAGGAGTGATGGGTGTGATAAGTTGACACTTCTTCAAAGAAGGTATCCAGTCTGAAAATGTCAGTTGTCATCTCTTCCTATGACAAGCAAACTCATTTCACTTATTTTATTATCTTTTATTAAATTGATGGAGTTGTTGGGGCATCGAATAGAGCGCCAGTATTTGTTCAGAGTCTATGTTTTGATTCGATGTCACTATTTCTCTGGTACTATGAATATCATGCTAGCTTGGAAGGCAGACGTTAAACGATGATGATGATGAGGAATGTCACAGGAAAGAATTGCAAGATGGATTCTTCATGCCAAACCGACTGTCTTTTGAAGTCAGAACATAAGGATGAGCAAAATGTTGCAAAGCATTTTGCCCAGTGTGCTAATAATTCTGCTAGCTTACTGCCTTAATAATAATAATAATAATAATAATAATAGCACTCAGAGAGCACAAACCAAGGCAACACCAGCATCCTCTCAATGATTAGCCGGAGATGATTTTTAAAATGAGAATATCTGAAATAAACTCGACTGCTCTCACAAATGAGAATACTAAAAATGAACCCAATTGCTCTCAAAAATTAAGTAAAAAAAAATGGAAAAATAATCCAGAATCCTTGTCTGGTACTGGATCAACCCCAAAATCTAATCAGTTTGTGCCAGTCATCCAGCGGTTCTTGAGATATCTTGTCCATGGACAAACAAACAAACATGACTGAAAACAATACCTCTACCTTTGCTAAGGCAGAGGTAATAATAATAATAATAATAATAATAATAATAATAATAATAATAATAATAATAA